>NW_006408622.1:10306470-10350707 GCF_000296735.1 Chrysochloris asiatica
GAAAACCCTATACAGGGTCGCTATGGGTTAGCAGTTCAAGCTCACCAGCCACTCCTTGAAAACCCTATACAGGGTCGCTATGGGTTAGCAGTTCAGGCTCACCAGCCACTCCTTGAGAACCCTATACAGGGTCGCTATGGGTTAGAACTGACTTGATGGCACTTCACATGAAGCAGCAGCAGAGCTAGTCAGTTTCATATCCCAGCGCTGTGCAGTACCTCAGGAAGTGTGCTGGACAGATGCAAGTCAAGAAGGCTGTGGGCTCCACGCGGACAGGATGGGAGCCTTGCCATGAGCGCGCACGTCCCTCCTCTGTGGAATGGACTGCATTTAGTAAGTGTGCTGGACAGATGCAAGTCAAGCAGGCTGTGGGCTCTACGTGGACAGGGTTGTGAGCCTTGCTGTGAGCGTGCACACCCCTCCTCTGTGGAATGGACTGTACTTAGTAAGTGTGCTGGACAGATACAAGTCAAGAAGGCTGTGGGCTCCACGAGGACAGGGTCGTGAGCCTTGCTGTGAGCGCGCACGTCCCTCCTCTGTGGAATGGACTGCACTTAGTACGTGTGTGGGGGAGGATCTGAGATATAATGGACTCATAGCAAGGGCTCCAAAATGCCTGGCTAGATGTTTATCTGGGTAAACCTTCAAGGGTCTCCACCATCTCCAGGTTGGGTATTCCAAGACCCCCACTCCAAAGTGTTCCCCAGGAAGGAGCCCAGCCAGGGATGGAAATGAACATAAATTTATTGAAACTGGTTTTGGGGCAGTTGGGTGGGTACAGTGGGGGGCTTTCCAAGGAGAAGTGTGGGGAAGAGCCAGCGCCCGGCCACAGACCCTATCTCAGTCCCAACTTCTTCTTCTCCTTCTGCTTCTTCCGCACCACGTCCAGGTTCCGGTCCTTCCACATACTCTTGCGAAGCTTGATTGGGCGTGAGCCCACATACTTCCCTGTGTGTATGGAGGGCTCAAGGTCAGATCTGGGGGGTGGGGTGGGCTCATGCCAGATGCCCACCATACCCATGCCCTCATGGGAGACCTCACCCACCATTCATTTCACGCATGGCTCGCACGTAATCACTGGGGTCCTTGAAACTGACGAAGCCATAGCCTTTGGTCTTGCCTGTGCGCTTGTCTCGGATGACCTTAGCCTTAAGGAAAGACGGGAAGCGGCTGAAGGCCCGTGCCAGGATGTCGTCATTCACCTCATTGCCCAGGTCCCCGCAGAAGATCCGGAAGTCATCTGGAGTTGGGGGAGAGAAAAGGGGAGAGGATGCAGATGCCCCATCCTGCCCACCCTGGCCTGGCCCATTGTCTGCCTCATTTCAGCAATCCTACCTTCCTTCTCTGGACAACACTGCGAAGCATGAGTATTCCGGAATACTAAATTGTGCTCATGAGGAATCTGTACATGGACCAAGAGGCAGTTGTTCAAACAGAACATGGGAACACTGAAGTTTAAAATTAAGAAAGATGTGCGACAGGGTTGAATTCTTTCACCATACTTATTCAACCTGTATGCTGAGCAAATAATCTGAGAAGCTGGGTTCTATGAAGAAAAATGTGGCATCAGGATTGGAGGAAGACTCATTAACAACCTGCGATATGCAGATGATACAACCTTCCTTGCTGAAAGTGAAGAGGACTTAAAATATTTAATGATGAAGATCAAAGAGCACTGCCTTCGGTATGGATTGCATCTCAATGTTAAGAAAACAAAAACCTCACCACTGGACCAATAAACAACATTCTTATCAATGGAGAAAACACTGAAATTGTCAAGGACTTCATTCTTCTTGGATCAACTATCAATACTCACGGAAGCAGCAGTCAAGAAATCAGAGGATGTATTGCATTAGGCAAATCCGTTGCACAAGACCTTTGTAAAGTGTTGAAGAGCAAAGATGTCAGCTTGAGGACTAGGGTGCGCCTGACCCAAGCCATGGCATTTTCAATAACCTCATATGCATGTGAAAGTTGGTCAGTGAATAAGGACGATCATAGAAGAATTGATGAATTTGAGTTATGGTGTTGGAGGAGAATATTGAAAGTGCCACGGACTGCCAAAAGAACCAATAAATGTGTGTTGGAAGAAGTATAGCCAGAGTGCTCCTTGGAGGCTAGGATGGCCAAACTTCATCTCTCATACTTCAGATATATTGTCAGGAGGGACCAGTAGCCTGCGACTGTTTGGTAATGTGGAGGAACTCTGGTAGCATAGTGGTTACGAATTGGACTGCTAACCTCAAGGTCAGCAGTTCGAAACTACCAGCTGTTCCATGGGAGAAAGATGAGCCTTTCTGCTTCCGTAAAGATTTACAGCCTTGGAAACCCTGTGTAGGGTCACTATGAGTGGGATCCGACTCCACGGTACTCAACAACAACAAGGTGGAGGGTCAGAGAAGAAGAGGAAGACCCCTAGTGAGATGGATTGGCAAAGTGGCAGCAATCAATGGGCTTAAGCATGGCAACAATTGTGAGGTTGGCCCAGGACTGATTGGCCCAGGACCGGTCAGTGTTTCATTCTGATGTGCATAGGGTCACTATGAGTTGGTACAGTCTTGATGGCACCTAACAACAACAACAACAACAACCTTCTCTGGAGGTATCTGCCCCCATCCTCCTCCCACAACTTTCCTCCCTGTCTTTCCAACACTCTCTGCCCAGCACCCTTCTTAGGTGCTAACAACCAACACTTGCGTAGCCCTGTGACAGGCTCTCCACTAGCGTTCCCAAGTTGTAACCCATCTGGCTCCTACAACACCTTTGCATTGAGGCACGAGAGCTCCTGCCCCTGCCCAGAGTCACAGAACCAGAAGCAGCAAAGCTGGGACATGAACCCAGGCGCTTGGCTCAAGCCTTCACTGTAAGCCCTAACTGCACTGCCCTCCCTTCCCATCCCCATCAGGAATGCCTGCCTGCCCAGTCCTCTCCTCTGTGCTCTTGGGGTCTCTTGGACTCCTGGTCACTGCTCCGTGGGCCCCTGAGGTTCCTAACATCTAGTGGGATGGCACCTCAACACCAGAGGCTTAGCCTTTCCTCAGCTTTGCTTCCTCTGCAAAGCCTAGGCCCCTGAAACCTGACCACACTGTCAAGAGTCTTCTCCAACATGACCTCTGCTGACCTCTGCTGTGGGGCTTGGGCATGCCCTGTGGACGGAGTTGTGCCTGGAGCAAGCACACTCCATCCCAATGAATCTCTAGTCTCCAGTGCCAAATGCCATCGAGTCCAAGTTGATGCACAGCGACCCTGCATAGGGCTTCCAAGATTGTCAATCTGTATGGGAGCAGATAGCCTCATCTTTCTGCCCCAGAGCAGCTGGTGGGTTTGAACCACCAAACGTGAGGCTAGCAGCCCAATGCTTAACCCACAGCACCACCAGGACTCTTCAACCGTTTTCTGGAGATCAGAAAAGGAGACTGAAAGGCCAAGTGGTTTGCCTAAGGTCACAGAAATAGAATTGAAGGCCTGCACTGGCCCCACTGGGGTTGAGGCTGCCACAGCCCTAGCCTGGAGCCAGGAGAGGGGACAGAGGTCAAGATTGGGGTGGGTCCATTTCCTCCCTCAGATATAGCTTGATTGTTTTATGGCTTCTGAGTGATGAAGGAAGCTCTTTGGCAACAAGTTAAACCACCCCAGGAGGGATGAATCTTTTACAAGACAACTGGCCTGGGTGCTTCAAATAACAAAATAAAACAAACAAAAAAAAAACCCCCATAAAATAAAGAAGTGGAAGGGAGATCACTCTATATTAAAAGATAACCCAGAGACAAGAAGACTAAAGGCAATGTATGAATCTTGATGGGATCCTGACTTGGGGAAAAACAAAATCGTTTTGGGGCAATGGAGGAAACTTGAATAAGTTGTACCGTTCAGTGAATTATAGTCTCTGATGTTCAGGAAAATATCCAAGTAAGAGGAACTCAGGAAGTCCCAGTTGCCAGTCACCTCCCACCAAGTTCTGGCCTGTGGCTGGGTGAGTGTCCAACCCATCGGAGCTGTAGCCCCCTCCCAGAGCTGGGAACACAATGGTGCAGCTTGGCTGAGCGAAGCCTATCCCCACTCTCCCCCCTTACCTGCGTCCCATTCCAGCAGGCTAGGGTCTTCCCAGCTGCTCCCGGCTGCTGTGCGAATGCAACGTTTCAGCCTCTCTGGCTTCCCTTTCTTCTTGTCCTCACCCAGGGGTTCTGGAACCTGTACAGGAAACAGGGAGAGGCAGAGGGCTCGGTGCTGACTCTGTAGAACCCATCTGCCCCTTCAGATTCTCCCAGCCTCCTTTGCACCCTGGTCTTCCTACACCGTTACAGGATTTAAGGCACTTCTGGGTGTGGGGTTGCACGTCACATGCTTCTCACCCCCTGGCCTCCCGCCCTCCCTCATTAGCTCCACCTTCCTGGATAGAAGACATCATGTTTCTGGGTGTGGAAGCTCATGGGCTGTGCTTGCCCTCCCAGTCCCTCTCGACCCTCTACTGAAAATACTCCCTGCTTACCTCAAGAGCCATGAGGCCAGGGGGTGGCTCAGGTCGAGGGGGCCGGGGCCTTGGACGCAAGGACAGGAGCTCAGGAATGCGCAGGGGGGGTAACAGGCCACGGACGACCTCCAGAGGGAGGGGCAGGGGCTCGGGCTCAGGCATTGGCATGGCCAGGGCCAGTGGGAGGCTGGGCCCAATGACCACAGGGCCTGCTGGGGTGCCCCCCGCTCCCACAGCCACTGCTGCACTGGCCTCCTCCAGCCCGGCCGCTGCTGCCACCACTGCCTCCTCCTTGTCTTTCAGGCCCAGGCCCAGGCCCAGCCCCAGCTCCCGGGGGGCTGCTGGCTCTTCCTGTGGGCAAAGGGAGGGCATGAGGGGGTCAGATCACAGGCTGCATCCTTACTTCTACCCTGTACCACACAGCAAGGGTCTGATACTCAGAGACACAGAGAGAAACACAGGTTAGCAGGCAGACAGACAGACAGACAGAGTGATAAACCAGGGCAAACAAAACCATCAGAGAGATGTTCTTTCTCTGTCACACACACCACACACACACTCACTCATTCACTCACTCAAAGACAGAAAAACAGTGAGAGAAAGACAAAGGTACAGACATAGATAGAAAGCTTGTGTTTCGCTCCATACTCTTTACAAAAACAAAGACCAGCAACATTTAGCCACAGAGAGTGCCTGAAAAGACAGAGGCCAAAAGAGACAAAGCCATTATGGGAAAACTCACAGACCATGAAGGCAGAAATGTGAAAAAGCAGCAAAGACAGACAGTCCACTGGGCCAGCACTGACAATCTCCCTGGCCCCATAGCTCCAGCCATCAGCAGCATGTCCATACTCACCAGGGAAGGTCTCAGAGCTGCCATGGAGGCTAGCGGGGGTCCTGGGGCCCGAGCCATCGGTGGCAGCATCATGGGTGGTCCAGGGGGCCCAGGCAGAGGGGGACCCACAAGGGCCTGGTGAGGTGGCCGAAGGCCCATGGGGCGGGGGCCCCCTGCGGCAGAGGAGAGAGCAGAATCTGTCAGGGTGTGAGTGGGGGAGTGGAAGGGCATGGGCGTGGGAATGTGGCAGGAATGATGACCATGGTCCCCTCACCTGCTCTCTGCAGCACATGGGGGACGAAGGCTGGCCGCAGGATAGGGGCTCTTTGGGGGGCCACGGCTGTGGGAGAGAGAGATGGGGGTGTAGGTCATGGGGGACAGGGGTACTCAGGGCACAGTGTCTGGGGGCTGTTTTCAGCATCCAAGAGATTCTGGGGAACCTTCTGGGAGACCTGGGGTCCTTCCATTTTACAGGCAGGTAGAGCATTTGTGAGCACACCGTCAGCTCCCTCCTCAGTTTAGTATGACTGTCACAGATGAAGGGGTGAGAGAGTATGAGAAGATCAAGGCCAAGAGATAAGGAGACACCCAAGTAAAGCCTTGTGAACTGAGCTGTGGATGTCCTCCTGAGGGCACTCGGGAGCCACGGCAAGGTTGGAATGTAGATAGGGTGACGAGCTTGGGTTTGTACTCTGACCAAGACAAGAGTGCAGAGTGAGAGATATTAAAACTTCTCAGCGATATCAAAGACAAAAGTATAACAGTTGTTAGATCTACTAGAGATTATTCCAGAGCTTTATATCCAACAGAGAACACACATTCTTTTCATACACAGAGAAACAGACTGCACGGATACAAGGCACCTGGTGAGAGGAAAGCTTAGGGGATTACAGCAGGGTGACAGCAAGGGAGAGAAGGGCCCTCCAAGAGAGCACGCCTGGCACATCCCAGCAGTGTTTGGAGCTCTGAGAGAGGAAGCGGGCCATCTGTCTCCATGCAGGGGCTTGAGTGCTAGGTAAGGAGCTTGGCAAACACAATCTGTAACACTTACTATGTGGCAGGTGCCAGGATGCCTGCCACCTGTGGCACTTATGTTTGAAAGGAAAGGAGAGGATCCTAAGAAATCAGGAAGTTGTACTGCTTGTTAGTAAGTACCAAGGAAGAGACTGAGGGGAGAGTTCAGAGAAGCAGAGACGGCGGCAGCGGTTGGCCTTGACCCGGTGGTTGTCACTGTTGAGCTGGTCCCTACTCATAGCAATCCTGTACCGGGTTTCCAAAGGTGTACATTTTTACAGGAGCACAAAGGCTCATCTTTTTCCTGTAGAGTGGCTGGTGGGCTTGAAATGCTGACATTGCAGTTTGCAATCCAGTGTTTATTCTACAGAGCCACCGTGTTCCAGGTTTTAATTTTTTTAAAACTAGGTTGTTGTTGTTATGTACCATCGAGTCGGTTCCGATTCATAGTGACTATGCATAATATTTCTGAAGAATAACTGGTGGGTTTCAATTGCCAACCTTGTGGTTAACAGTCCAGTGCTTATCCTACAGTGCCTCACAAAAGCCAAAGTGACTTGCAAGACTCAGGGAAGTTACATATCAGGTTTGTACTTGAGGAAGGTGACAACATCAGGATGGGGAATGAAATGGGAGAGGGTGATTTTAAAGTAGGGAGACCAATGATTTAAGCAAGAAGTTAAATAATTGAAACAAGAGTGCCCAACTAACAACAGAGATGTTTTTGTTGTTTCCTGGGAAGTGTGAGGTCCCTAGCCCCTCACCTACCTGCTCGCCGCAGGAACATGGCTTCTCGGGCCTCAGGACTGTCCAGGTGACTCCGATCCCCAGGGCCAAAGCCGACTGTTGAGAAGGAAGAGGCGAGTAGGGTGGGGAGCATCCCCTTTTACCATCTGCCTAAAGCTCACACCACCCCACACTCCTGACTTACCTGGGCCCACAAAAGGTGGGCCACCCACCATGGGAGGAACCACTGTGGCTGCAGCGGCTGCCCGAGCCTCCAGTGTCTGCTGGACCTGTTGGGAGAAGGACACGGTAAAGGCAATAACTCTGGTTGGTTTCTTGCTAATAAAATATACACTCCAAAGAGGTAGTGGTTTTTCTCTGGTGCTGCAAGATGATGCGCTGGATAGCAAGGTCGGTTTGAACCACAAGGTCAGTAGTTCAAACCCTTTAGCCACTCCTCAGAAACCCTATAAAGGGTTGTTATGAGTTGGAATGCACATGACAACACTTAACGACAACAATAACAAACGTCTAATGAAATCCTCCTTCATCACTAGCATAGTGGTTACGAATCGGGTGGCGAACTGCAAGGTCAGCAGTTCGAAACTACCAGCTGCTCTGTGGGAGAAAGATGAGGCTTTCTGCTCCCATAAAGTTTTACAGCCTCGGAAACCCTGTTCAGGGTCGCTATGGGTCGGAACCGACTCGACGGTACTTAACAACAACAACAATGAAATCCTGGTGTGGCTATAAGATAACCAATGGGACTGCTAACTGCAAGGTTGGTGGTTCAAACCCACCAGCCACTCCTCAGAAACATTATACAGGGTCACTGTAAGTCAGAACCAATTCAATGGCACTAACAACATGTGTCTAAAAGAGCCTTGTAGAACAAGCTCTGGGTTGCTAGTTGCAAGGCTGGCAGTTCAAGTCCACCAAGTGCTCCATGGCAGGAGATAGAGGCTTTCTGTTCCCATAAAGATTTACAGCCTCAGAAGCACTATACAGTGTCATTATTGGTCAGAATCGAATTGATGATAGTGAGCATAGGTTTTTGAGTTTATATGATTAGTGCCTAGGATTGTGCCAGGTACATAGAAGGCACCCTAAAATGATCTGTTAACTGAATGAATGAGTTGCACTAACTTTTTCTTTTTAGTAATTTCCCTCTCCACATACAGCCGGCTTCTGAGCACTGAAATGTGACTATCGCCTCTAAGGAACTAGTAAACTTGAAACTGACTAGAAACATTTTCATTGTTGCAGAAAGTTTTGCTGGACAACACGCTTTAAAATATACACTTCCAAGAGGCAGAAATATTGGATGGCCTTAGTTATTACTGGCTCTTTGGCACCTAGAGCCACTCGTAGGGCATCACGTTTGTCATAATACTTAATCAACAAGCCAACATGTTAAAATAACTCTGTATATAGACATCTATTATGTTCTAGGCATTGTGCTCCTTATTTTTGCCCCTTAGCTCAGCCGCACCTGTTGGTATGTGTTGGTCGCGATAATTGGGCGGATCACAGGAGCTGCTGGGACTTGCATCGTTTCTACTGTGGGGACGGTAGGCACCGTGGGCACAGCAGTCGGGATCCCGGTTATCGGAGCCCCCAAAACTTCCTGCTCGAACCTGTAGGAGCAGGACAAGAGATCAGGGCCCTACACGGATTCAGGAACGCTGGGCACATCGCGGCACAGCTGTCACCCCTGCCAATCTCTTCCCATTCCCGCCTCCATAATTCCGAAGGTCCCACTTCCCCCGCGACAGAGCCATATTCCCGGCCTTTGGCAGACAGGTGACTCCAGGAGTTGGTGGCTCTAATTAAGGGGCGGTTTTTATCGCTCTGTGTGTCGTGGGCCTTACAGGGCCATCTCCGCTTCCATCTCCTTCAAGCGTTCCTCGCCGCTCTTGCCCGGAATGCCAGCGCCAGGGCCCGGGACCACGGGTCCTCCCGCACCCGGGAGTCCCGGCGCTGGCCCCGCTCCGGCCATCGCTGCAAACGTCGTTGTCGCTTCTACTACCGCCTCAGCTGAGCCGCCGCCGCTGCCGCCGGTTTAGGTAGTCGATTCTCCGCGTACGTCACGGTAGGTGCGTACGGATGACGTCAGATCGAAGCGACGAGCGCTGGTAGGTGACGAATGAGCCTGCCTTTCCGACTAGGAACGAGGACCAATGAGAACGCGGCCACACCCTGAAGGCCCGCCTCAAGAAGGAATTTAAACCAATGAGAGTACCGAGAAGAGGAAGTAATGGGAAAGCCTGGGCCTATGAAAGCGGAACGGAGAAAGGCTGCTTAACCTTCAGTAAATCACATGGGCTAGTGAGCGCCTAGCACAGTCAATTGGCTCTACCTCTATTGTGGAATCTGGTCCTTTGAACGTTCAGGAAAGTTTGAAGACCCCGCCCCTGGACCAATGGAAGTTCTTAAAAGTACGCTGACATCTGATCATGTTCAGGGTTGGGTGAGGCTGGAGACAAAACCGAAACTTAGGGTACGTGTGTTCCACTTTACAGTAATAGATAGGCAAGTTATTAGACAGTGGTTCCCATGAAGGTTGGAGGAAGCCCAAAGGAAACGCACCTGATCCGGGTTTCCTGGAGGAAGTGACATCTGAAGTCTGAAGAAGACATTTGCAAGACGAAAACGGGAGATGTCGTGAATAGAGGAAACCGTTAATTCACAAGCCCTTGTCAACTCAGAAAAACGCATGTGTGGCTTTGGTGTTTGTGTCCTTTCTTAGGATACAAGCTGACCCCCTCTTTTTTTGGGGTGGTGGTAGTTCAAAATGTTTCCTTTTCAGCCATACATAAGAGTAGAGAGAATAATATAATGGCCCTCCCCTCTGCTCAATTTCAACAATTATCCATTTTTTTTTGCTAAGGGCCTTGGCAGTCGGTTCGACTCATAACTGGCCTGCACAAGGTTTCCAAGGCTTTAAATCTTTTGTGGGAGCAGAAAGCCTCATCTTTCTCCCGCTAAGCGCCGGGTGGGTTCCGACATCCAACCTTGTGGTTCGCATTCAGTGCTTGTCTTGATGCTGTTAATTTTTTCTGTTGAATTGTTGGCAATTCCTCCCTTCCCCCACACTATTTTTGTGTGCTTGTGACATCCGATGTAACAGGGCAAATTGGGCCCATTTGCCAAGATAAAAATACGAATGGCTCATAGATTTAAGTGTGAAGAAAAACTCTATGAAAATGAAAGGATCTCACTTCCCATTCCCAGCTAGTCTTTGTTCCCTGATGGTCCACACACCCGAACATCCTACCTCAGGACCTTTGCACACACTGCCACCTCCCCTTCCTCAGATGCCCACGTGGCTCCCCCTCACCACCTTTATGGAAGTGAGACCTCGGCAGTGCAACCTTTTACTTAAAATATTTCCCTTTTTAAAAACTTTTATTTTTGGTGAAAATACACACAGTGGAACCTGCTCCCCTTTGTTTGTAGACATAATGCCCAGTGACACTGTTATATTTGTCACATTGTGTCATTCTTATTTCTATATTAGTTGTTTCACTTGCATTTATTTAATCTCTTTGCCCCTCAACCTGGGCTTTAAAATAGCTGTTGTTTAGGTTCCGACTTAACAATTTCTACCCACGTTGTTCAGAGTCCTGATGTGGCCCTGTGGGTTAATGCACCAGACTGGAGAGCAGTTTCAACTGCAAGGTTGGTGGTTCAAGCTCACCAGTTGCTCTGTGGAAACCTTACACAGGGTCACTATGGGTTGGAACTGACTCGATGGCACTTAACAACCCAACTTGTTCGGTGACTGGTTACATTCTTCCTAATGCATGGATATTACCATTTTGAGTGATGTTACTTTTTTAGTCAATTGGTTTAGTTATGAGGTAGCCTCAGGTTAGTTTTGGTTGAAGGTTTGAAGTGTTTTAACGCAGTTAAGCCTCAGGGATACCTCATCTCAACCAGACCAGTTATTACTAAGTGTTATTGCATCGGCGCCAACTCAGTTTCAGATGCCTTGAATCTTTCTGGGAATAGAAAATCTCATCTTTCTCTTTTGGCGAGCTTGAACCATGGACCTTGTGGTTCGCAGTCCTGTGCTTATTGTATGGAGCCACCGCCCTCCAACTAGTTTAAGTAGGCAAGTTTTTATTTTTTAAAAGGGATGTAAGGTTTGATTGCACATTTTCTCCCATTCCATCAGGGTTCATCTACTGGGGCCCTGATTGGAATGGTTGGTGTTGATAGCCACGCACATCTAGTTCTTCAGGTCTCAGGGTAGATGGGGCTGTGGTTTGTATAGAGCCTCTCTGTTCACATTTGTACCTCCAACATCCTGCTTTATTTTTCCGTACAGTGGGTCTTACCTTGTAACATTCTATATGTTTTGCTCCTTTATCTTGCCAATTGTCTGTCTGCCCTGGAATGTCAACTCCTCGAATGCAGGTACATTACCAGTTTGGTTCAGTGTTGTATCCCCAGTGCTTAAAGACGACACTCAATTATTGTTTGTCATGAGTGGAAGTGATGGAGCTTCAGTGGTGGGGTCCACAGTACCTCCTTCTCGTGCTTTGGTAGGATGAAAAGGACCGGAGGCAAGGTCATTGAGAAGAGCAGCGCAATAGTGTGTAAGGCGGGAGTGTGGGTGTATGTAGAAAGTGGGCTAACAAATCCAGACACAGCCTTCTTCTCCAGATGTTTTATGGGGTGAACAAATGTAACGCTCCTGACTTGTTTGAGTCCCTTCTTCACCGGCCCAGCTGCTGCAGGGCCTCCTGAGCTTGGACCCAGCGTAGCTGCCACTCGGGCAGGGACAGGCCCTGGCAGTACTCCTCCGAGAGGGCACCCTGGCCTGGCTGTTCCCACCTTGGGAAGGGAAGAGTGTCAGAGAAGGCGGCCTGCTGTTCCAGACCCTCAGTGCCTCCCCCAACAATGTGGCCCGCCCCTCAGCAGCCCCCAGCCCCAGATCAGGGTTCCCCTCTCACCAGTCTCCTACAGCTCTCTGAAGTGCAGGGATTCGCTCCAGGGCCTGTTTCAGCAAGTTCACCAGCTGATTCAGAGCCTGGCCCAGGCTCTCCCTCTGCGCCTTTTCCTGTGACGCCTGGATCTGTAGTAGCTCTGGAGGTTAGAAACCAAGCAGCAACCATGAGTCCTCCAGCTCCTCACCCTCACAGCCTGACATGGCCCGCCTGGATCGGCCTAGATCTCGGCATGTCTCCTAAACCTCTCCTCCCAGGGTAATCCCATCCTCCACCCCCACCAGACTAGCACTGCACCTGAACACTGGCACCCCCACTCAGTCAATCATCTGCTCAGCTTCTGGACATTTCTTTGCCTGCCTTTCCCCTCCCCCTTTCCTCTCTAAACTTCCAATCTTAGTCTCTACTTTGTCCCACCTTCCACCCAGCAGCCAGAGTGATCTTCCTGAAGCCGAAACCTGATTCTCTCCCTCTCCTGTTCAGAACCCTCCATGGCTCCCTAGTGTCCCCAAGGCAGAACTCAAACTTTTCACTTTTGTATCTGAGGGTTTGTGAAGCCTCAGCTTACCACTCCTGGGGAAAACCTTAGCTATCCCCCAACACCCATCTTTCCTCCTGGAACATCTTCCCAGCATTCCTCATTGAAGGTCCATCCTTAGACTGTCCCAGCCCTTTATTGCTGTTTCCTCCCGAGGACTATGCCTGGGTCTACATCCTCTCCATGTTCTCAGGACAGGACCCAGATTAGAGCCATTCTCAGCATGGTCAGACTTCTTGGGCCTGAATCTTGGCTCCGTCTCGTCCCTTCCTGAGCCTCAGCTGTATCGGCAGTCAGGTGGGGTTAGCTGAGCCTTGGGCTAATGGGCCAGCAGGCAGCTGAGGGACTCTCAGACACATGGACTGCTTGAGGTGGGAGGTGGAGCAATGAGGGGTGGGAGGAATCAAGGTGACTATTGGGATGAGGGAAGTGAGGTCACTAACTGAAGGGAACTAGAGGGGAGGGGACCAGCAGTAGGAAGAGGAACACTGCCTTTCATAGTAGAGGAACCGAGAGTTTTGTTGTAGATGTCCATGAGGTGGGAAGAGGCTGTCCTGGACCTTGGGGCTGTTCCTGTTGCAGCTGCATGGGGCGCAGGGGAGGGCAGGGAGGCCCGAACTTCCAACACGTGAAAGTGGGCTGTTTCTTGGTGTTTTGTTGATAGAACCCCAATTCATGTCACGCCTTGGACTCTGCTCCTTGCTCTTGCCTCACGCTTCACTGAGCTTTCCAGGCCTGGCACCTGGCCGACACCCAGTGTGTCCTGAGGAGTAAAGGCCTGGCACCTGGCCGACACCCAGCGTGTCCTGAGGAATGAAGGCTTCCTTCTCCTTGAATGAAAGCATCTGCGTTTCCACTTCCTTGTCTGTGCACTAGGGACCTTACTAAATCCTTCCTTCTGTGGTTAAGAACTCAGAGAGGCTGAAGACAGCCACAGAAGGCTTACTGCAAGCCACTGTTTAGTTCTCTGCTTGGGTCACTGGACTGAAGTGTCCCCATTACTGTGGTGGTGGTGGTGTGCCGTGGAGTGGGTTCCACCTCATAGTGACCCAGTATCGGGTTTCTGAGGCTGTAAATGTTTATGGGAGCAGAAAGCCCCATCCAGCGTGTAATCCACTGTGCTCTCAGAAGTCTGTAAGATGCTGGAATTATCCCGACTCCACTGAGGCACAGACATCAACAGCTCGGTAAGGGGTGGTAAGACCCAGAAACTTTCATTCCACAGCCTACCTGTGAACCACTAAGTACTCTATGTGAGTAGGAGAAAGATGAGCTTGTCTGCGCCCGTCCATTTACAGCCTCCGAGACCCTATGTCACATGCTCTGAGGCAGGACTGCTGGGTAGCAGCAGGTCAGCTTGGTTCTGTTCAGTGTTAGTTGCTGACGAGTGACTGCTTGGCAGTGTGGTCCAGTGGTGAAGAGCGGACCCTCGTCAGTCTGCGTTCACCTCCCAGCTCTTCTATTGGTATGCTAGTCAGCGCCGCGGGAAGATGCGGAGAAAAGGAGCCCTGACTTCATGGGGTTGCCGTGGAGATCAAAGAAGTGAATTTGTTTCAAGCACTCAGTCCTCTGTAAGCACTAGAGTCTTGGTGTGGCGCTGGGGTTAATGCGCTGGACCGCAAAGTTGGCTTGAACCGCAAGGTCAGCAGCATAAGCTCACGGCTGCTTCTCGGAAACCCTCTATAGGGTTGCTGAGTCAGAACTGACTCGATGGCACTTCACAATTACAGCAACAAGCACTATGTGAGTGACAGGCTGGGAGAGCCAGCAATGGTCACGGATGCTGGGGACTAGCAGCAGGACAGGCCTACCCTGGGCAGAGGGTCCTGGAGGCAGACCAGTCTTCATCTGGAGCAGGTCCCAGCACCGCATACTCCACTGGTCTTGGAGGAACAGGAGGTCTTGGTGCAGAGAGGCAGCCTTTGGGAGGAGCAGCTCTGGGGCCTGGAGGGACGAGGAAGCAGTTATCCAGGGCAGGTGGGAGTGGGGAGAAGAGGGCCAGATGCTCACCTTCTCACCTGGGGCAGGTGGGAGTGGGGAGAAGAGGGCCAGGTGCTCACCTCACCTGGGGCAGGGTTAGGGCTAGATGCTCACCTTCCCTGAGGGCAGCCCCAGTGTGTGGCTCAGGGCTATGAAGCGGGAGCCCCTCGGGGATGCAGGGTGCAGCTGGTGGACAGATGGGAGCACTGTGGGCAGGGGCTTCAACCTGAGGGGAAGGAGACTTGGGTAGGGTAGGGCACAGAAAGGAGGGCAGGGTCTGGGGGCTTAAAGTGAGGTCTAGAGCCCTAGGGACTTGGAGGTGGATCTGGGGGCTAGAGGTCACCCATGGGAAGGGGGTACCGGGTAGCCCCAGTCTCACTCTCCAGGGATGTGCCGAAGCAGGCTGCCTAGCAGGAGGCAGGGCAGATGCCGGGCCTCCTTCTCCAGACAGTGAAGCAGTTTCTGGCTCTGTGGGGCCACCATCTCAGACGTGGGGACCACCTTTCCCTGAACCAGAGCCAGCACCTGTGGAGGACAAGGAAGGAAGAGAGTGGGAGTTAGCGCCCACCCAGCCCTATCCTCTCTGCCCAGCAGATGCAGACAAGCGCCATCTGTACCCCAATGCAACTGCAAACCCAGGCCTCACCCCCATCCCATCTTACCTCCCCAGGGCTCCGGCAAAGGTGGCTCTTGCTGGCCGAGTTTCCCTTGATCAGCAGGCGGACCTGTTCCTGCGTCTCCTCCTGGAGAACCAGGAGGCCTCTGAGACTTTCAGTGTCTCCTTCCGCCCTCCAGCCTCAAGCCCTGCCCTGCCCTCCCCTTACCGCAGTCCTGTTTGCCTGTGGGACTCTTACTCTGTGTCCCTCGCCCTAGTGCCCCCCCCCCCCCCCCGGAAAGCCTAATTCTTGGACACAGGATTCCAGCCTCATCTGACCCTGCCCATCTCGGGGAGGCCCCGGCCCTCACCATGAGCTGGCGCCACTGCAGGATCCGCTGTTGCTTGGCCTGTAGCTCCCGCAGCTGAAGCTGCTGCTGCCCAGCAGCATCCTCCAGCTCCTGGCCCTGGGCATGCAGGGCTCTGAGCTCTGCCAACAGCCCACAGGCCTGCAGTCCCAGCAACAGTGACTGCCTGGGAGGGCAAGCAGAGTGGATGAAAGGAAGGCCCTGAAACCTACTCTGGAGATCTGAGGGAGACAAACCCAGAGGGCAGAGAGGGATGGAGCAAACAGTCCATTATCCCAAAGACACCTGGGGGAGAGACGGCCCCGAGGCCCTATCTGGGGAGACCCCTCACCTCTCTTTGGATCCGAGGGTGCTTCTGTCTATCTCCTCCATTAGGCCTTGGAGACGCCGAGTCAGGCCTTGATGCTCCTTCAGGAGGGGGCCCCTCTGGGTGAGCAGTACACTCACAGCCCGCCAGCCCTCCTGGGGAGGTGGGCACAGTGTCAGGGTGGGTAAGGTCCATGGAGGTCTTGGGATGATGGGAGAGGGTAAAGTTCTGGGGCGAGTGCTTGGGGTCACCTGGATAAGATGGACTGTGGATGGCAGGGCCTGGCTGGAGTCTGGCTGGTCCAGGGCTTGGGGTCTGGGGGTGGGGGCAAAGATGCTGAGGGAGGAGCCAATCTCAGCCCAGCCCTCCAGAATGAGTGCTGGGTTTCAGTTCCAACCCCACCAGCAGGTCACCAGGCCCAATTCATACCTTTTCTCAACTCACCCACAAACCTGGCCCACCCTAACTGTGAGAGCACCCCACTTCACACCTGGGGATCTCTGCGTCTTGGAGCTCATCCCCACAGCCCATGGACCGAATCTCTGCCTCCCGCTCCGCAGCCAGGTGCTGCAAAGCAGCCAGGACATGGCCGGGAGGGTGGTCTGCCAGTAGTGCCTGGTGGGGAAGGTGGAGGGTGAAGTCAGGAGCAGCTGGAGCCTCGTGGGGTTAAGAGCAGGGATCAGACTCAAGCTTGATGAGTTAGAGTTTAATTAGGGGACTGGAGGGCGTGGCCTCTTCTTCACTGAGACTCTCCCTCCCAACCCCCCCACATTCCTCCCCTCACCTCCACCGAATTAATCCACTGCTGGTAGGAAGTTCCAAAGTGGTCATCATGAGAGGTCCTGTGGTTTGGGCAGGCGGACAGAGAATGTTACAGGGCATTATCGATTAGCCCTCTAATAATCACAATCACCCTATAAAGGTGTGGCCACCAGTGTCCCCATTTTGTAGATGAGGAAACCAAGTCTGCCTACACCTGCTAGATTGAGCTGCCCAGTGTAACTAACCTGCCCTGGGCCTTCGCATGTGCCATTTACCTGGAACACCCTACTGACCTTTTACCCCAGTTAAGCTTCCTCATCAGAGAACCCTTTCTCTTGGCTCACAAGCTGGGTCAGGTGCCTCTTCTGGAGGCCCACAGCCTCCCAGGCCCCCGACTCCAGCCCTGTTCACCTGTATGGTCACTGTCTGTGATGGGCTTTCCTCATCCCTACTTCTTACCTGCCAGTCTAGAAGCCCAGACACAGGTCAGCAACTCAGTGTCCGAGGAATTTACAAACAAGTGACCCTAGAGCCCAGGCTCTTTACAGGGTATCTGGGGGCTGAGGGGCACTCACAGGACGCTGCCTCCCTTGGCCCGTGGGATCAGAAGCTTCTTTAAGAACTGGGTCCGGAGGGTGCAGGCTGTTCGGACATCACGCTAGCGAGAAGACGATGGGGTGGGAGGGAGTCCAAGGCTCCAGCTGGCTCTGGACTCTCCGCCCCTTCCCCCATGAACCAGGATCTTTACCAGAACCACAGGCTCCAGACCCAGGGTGGATGACGCCAGAGGTTCAAAGGTCACATCTACTTTGGCTTTCCTGGAGAGAGGAGTATAGTTGGGGCTGAGATTCTTGGAGACGGGAGCTGGGAGAACAAATGTTTGTGTCCCATTCCCTCTTTTCCCACAGCCAGCAAGGGTAGTTACCGAGACCACCAAGCCTGAATCCCAGGGGCTGCTATCATCTCCTGCATTAACCTCTCCGGCTCCTGTGAGCCTGTTCCCACCTAGAAGTCAGAGCTTTGGGAGAGAGCCCAGGCGATGATGCCACTTCCGCTTGAAACCCTCGAAAACAGCAGCGATGATTTCCATATCACACTCAGAAAGATAGTGGCTAACAGGCGCCTTCTAAACGCTCACACGACTGAACTCACGTCTGTATCCTCTCCACACTATGACAGGTTGGGAGCCCTGGGGGTGTAAGTGGTTTGCAATCAGCTGGTCACCTCAAGTTTGGGGGTTCAAGCCCACTCAGTGGCTCCATGAAAGGCCTGCCGATCCGCTTCCACAGAGACTACAGTCATGAAAACTGTAAGGAGCAGTTCTCCTCTGTACCACACAGAGTGACGATGAGTTGGGGGCTGACTGGAAGGCAGCTAACTATAACCATAACTCCATGAGGCAGGATTACTGTTAGCCCCAATGAAGTCCTGGTGTGGTGCTGTAGGAAAAGCACTGGACTTCTCACCACAAGGTTGGTGGTTCAAACCCACCAGTTGCTCTTTAGAAACCTTATACAGGGTTGCTATGAGTCTGAAGTGACTCAACTGCACTTAACCACAGTAGACGGATGGGGCTGAAGAGGGACTCCCAAACACTCCTGTTGACAAGGAGCCTCCAAACATAACCTTGTTTGGAAATAGGGTCTTTGCAAAAGTATATTTTCAGATGAGGTCACAGTACATTAGAGTAGGACCTAATCCCACAAACTGGAGTCTTTATAAGATAAAGGAGGGAGATTCAGACACAAGACAGATGCAGAGGGAACCTGGCCGTACAAAAAGGGACGCAGAGACCGGAGGGGTATAGCTACAAACAAAGGAATACCAAGAATTTCTGGCAACCACCAGATGCTAGAAAGAGGCATGGATTTCTCCCTAGAGACTGCTAAGGGAGCACGGCTCTGCCAATGCCTTGCCTTCAGATTTCTCGTTTCCAGACTTCTTATCATTGTGAAGTGCTGTCATGTCAGTTTTGACTCATAGCAACCCTATATAGGGTTTCCGAGGAGCGGCTGGTGGGTTTAAACCGACCTTGTGCCATACCAGGACTCCTTTATTGTAATTTTCAGACTTTGTTGTTGTTCCTCAACAACACCGACTCATAGTGACCCTATGCACCACAGAAGGAAACACCGCCTCATCCTGCGCCAACCTCACAACCATTGCTACATTTGAGTCCATCGCTGCTGCCACTGAGCCAATCCATCTCGTATGAATTTTGAGACTACAAGAGCATAAATTTCATTTTAAGCACTTGCTTTATGGTCATTTGTTATGGCAGGCCTAATACACTAATACGATACCTCTTAGAAACTGAGACACGAAGCCGTTACATACCTTGCCCTAGCCAGGGCGTGACCCCAAAGTCTTAGAGTAAAATCCCAGTGCTTCCCAGGAGCTCACCCACCTTTCAGCCTCACTGCTTCATGCGTCCCGTCTCTCTCTCTCTGTGAAACTTGAGCTGGCCTGGCTTCCTGGCTATTCTTCTACCCTCCCAGCTCTTCCCGCTCCAAAAAATCCCTCCAACTATAATGCCACCTCCTCAAAGAGGCCTTCCCTGACCACCATAGGTAAGTAGGATCCCCCGTCACTCCCTTTCTTTTTAGCACTTGTCACCACATGAAATGTCAGGATTTGTTTGCTTGTCTCTTAGTTTACGGTCTAGCGCACCCTTACCCCAACAGAACATAAGCTCCGTGAGGGCAGGGACACTGCCTTTGTTCAGGGCTATTTGCCCAGTACTGGTGTGTGAGACACTGAGTCAGCATGCTTCTAGGCCCTGGGGATTCAGCAGTGATCAGTAAGGCCTGGCTTCACCCAGCTTAAACCATAAGGGGTGGGAGTGCAGAGGACCCCAGAAGGGTTTGGGGTAGGGCACCAGTATCTCTGATGGGAATGTGAGGAGGCTCACCTCTCTGTATCCTGCAGGCGCCTGAGCTGGTTCTGCAGCCGCTGTGTGGAAGCCTGGAGCCCACGCTGCTGTCTTTGTATGGCTCCCGCGTGGGCGCGCAGGAGGAGAGCACGGCGCTGGTTGCTTTGCATGCTCTGCACGGCCTGCTCCATGGCTGTGTCTGTTGGAGGAACGCCAAAACACAAACCAACCTGTTGCGGCAGTCGATTCTGACTTACAGCAATCTTCTACGGTGGAGTAGAACTACCCCATAGGGTTTCCAAGGCTGGAATCTGGATAGAAACAGGTGGCCACATCTTTCTCCTATGGAGTTACTGGTGGGTTTGAACTGCTGACCTTCTGGTTAGCAGCAGAGCACTTAACCACTGTGCCACGATGGGGGCCCTGACTCTGGGCTCCCCTACCCATCTGCCCAGCCCCATGTGTCACCCTGAGCCTCAGTGTCTTGCTCCAGCTGCTCCAGGCTCCGGTCTAACTCCTGGATCTCTGCTCGAAGACGGGCTATGGTGGCTTCTAACTCCAACTTCCGATGGGCCTGCTGGGATCAGGTGCAGGGTCATATGTACAGTCTGACCTGGGCTTCATCTGGCCTGACTGCCCCTTGGGCAGCCCTAGGCTCCTCATTTTGCTCAGGGGAGGGTGGCAGATGGTTTCCTCAGCAGTTTCTGTCCCTAACACACAACGTGGCCCAAAAGAGCATCAAGGTTCTGTCCTGGGTGTCTCCTCCCTCCTGGAACTGTCTCACTCATCTTCTTAGCCTGTTTTCTGGCTCTGCATGGATACCATCCACATTGCTAACCTTGAAGTCTCCCCTCGGATGCTGCCAGGACCCTCACCCACTGGGTCTCATACTAGCCCCAGCATTGCCCTTAAACTCGCCCCTTTTCCTGACTCCTCTCTTCAGCCTGGATACCCCGTTACTCACTCCCCAGCTCATATCTGCCTCTGGACTGTGCTGACAATGCAGAAATCCCAACATCAGCCAGCAGAAGGCGGGCTGCATCCTTTTGAGATGAAAGAGAATCGAGGTTTGATTCTTACCTCTCGACTATCTTCAGGTATGTGGCCATACCTGAGAAAATGAGACCAGAGTTAGGGGATAGCAGGAAATTCCAGCAAGGAAGGTAGGAGGTGTGAGGATGCGGGTGGGGAAGAGGCTAGATGGAACTGGGGAAATTGGGAGGGAGAGCTTAGAGGGTCAGTTACCAGAGCAGGTTTCCCTGGACTTTCTTGACACTCCTGCAATGGGGAGGTAGGAGGAAGGTTGCTGTAGGGCTTTGCTTGTAACCCTTGCCCCAGCCCACCTCTTCCAGCTGGGCTTACCTCTGGCTGTGCACATGCCGGACGATGTATGCCCAGATGTCTGCTCCCTGGGCCAGACACAGCCTGTGGGGAACAGGGTGTTGAGGGTAGGTCTAGGGTAAGCACACAAGGTGGAAGTCTCATTCCCAAGGGCTCTCACTGCTAGGGTGAGGGGCGTGTTTACTTTTCAGGGTAAGATCCTCCCTTCTGGGGAGTTTTCCATCTCTGAGAGGTGGACTTCTCACTGGGTTTGTGTGTAGGATATTCTCCTCCTTTGGTGGGGTCCTCCCTTTCTCCTGGGAGATGGTTATCGTCAGTTACTTCCAGAGTTGGGGTGGGACAGGCACTGCTAGGAAGCTCCCCCCTCTCATTGCCAGGCATGTGTCATCACTCCTATAAGTACAATCCCCAACCGGGGGTTCTCTGCTAGCTCCCCAAGGTCCACACTGGCTGGGGGTTGGGAAAAATGACTTCTTTCATCTGGAGGTCATTCCTATTTCCACACGGGGCGGGTCTTCACTGGTGCCAGGGATCTCACTATGAGAGGGCCTCCCCGGATGGGCAGTCAACACCAGAGCATCTTCACTCAAATCCGAATCCTCTTCCTGGACATGCTACTTCCAGGTGGGGCGCCCTCAATAAATCTAGGTCACTCTTCACTTGGGAGTCCTAGTGCAGCGCTGTAGGATAAGCACTAGACTGCTAACCACAAGGTTGGTGGTAAACCCACCAGCCACTCCTTGGGAACGCTATAACGGGTCGCGATGAATCTAAACCGACTCAACGTCACTTAACAACAACAACTCTCACTTGGACGGGGGGGAGAAGGCGTCTTCAAAATGGGGTGGGGTCTTCACTCCCAGAACCCCTCTCCAAGGTAGAGAGTCCTTCCTCACTCCCCGGGACGGATCTAACCTGCGCAGCGTCGTCTCCGAGGCCCGGGCCGTCGTAGGCGCCCCCATCTCCTCGGCGGCCCAGCAACCCAGTTCCCGCGCTTCCAGTATTAGATCCATGTCACCCCCGCCGCCGCCGCCGCCGCCGCCACCGCCTGTGCGGGGCAATTCAAGATTGGCGCCCACCTCTGACGTCACGAACGCGCCGACAGTACTCGGCAGCCAAGCAAACTTCCGACCTGAGGAACTCTTTGGTCTTTGGGCGCTTATTCCTGTAACTTGCGTCCCAATGAAGGAATCTGAAAACGCTCTTCTCCTACTGAATTCACTACCTGCTGCCACTAAGGTTCTTAATGCCGTGGCTTTGCGGAGAACACAAAGGGAATCGCGCCCCTCCCTTGACTTTCTTGACAAAATAGGGCAGGACCTTTTCAAGGGCCATATTGGAGAACGAGAAGGAGGGGATCCTGGCCATACGCCTTGATTTTAGAAACGAAGCGTCATGTCTGGGTGGGGGCCCCGTGTGTGTTTAGCTATATGATGAAAGGTACCAGCTTCTCCTGCCGACACGCATACCATCAAAGTCAGAGGCTGTAAGAAGTGTGCTGTTTCAGGTTGTTGTTGTTGTTAAGTGCCGTCAAGCCGATTCCGACCCATAGCAACCCTGTATAGGGTTTCCAAGGAGCAGCTGGTGAGCTTGAACCACCGACCTTACAGTTCAAACGACTTTGCAGTCTGGCACATGAACCCACAGCGCCAAACCAGGTTTTATTCCATTTTACACCCATCTTCCCTTCAATTGACAGCATCAGACACTAATAACAGTTTTACAGAGACGGCTTAACCAGTCCCACAATTGCACAAGCTCAAATCCCTGTAATGCATCTCTCGGTTTACATCTATCTGTCATCTATATTACATTTCACCTAGCGGTGTTACTTCACTGATTGAACCCTGACTGACTGACAACACCCTGTAAGCAAACTGTTGATGTCTGAGATGTCATTCCCCTTAAAAAGAAGAGGCCTTCTTCTTCACCCCTATAGAAGGCTGATAAAAGGCGAGATTGATGTATTACTCATAAAAGAGGAAGCATAAATAATGATCAGATCTCCACTAGGTTCAGCCTGTTCAATATACTTGGAAAAATAAGGTAAGAGATAGGTAAGCCTGAGAAATCATGGTCAATGGTTAAAATCAGAATTTATTGCTTGCTGTTCCGCTTTTGACCCTTTTTGACAAGCTTCAACCTCCCGTGTTAATTGTCTTTTGTAGCTTAGCTATTCACAAGTTGTTGTTAAGAGCCATCGAGTTGATTCCAACCCATAGCGACCCTGTACAGGGTTTCCACAGAGCATCTGGTGAGCTTGAACCACCGACCCTGAAGTTCAACCAACTTTGCAGTCTGACGCCTTAGCCCACAGTGCCACACCTGGACTTCACAAGTTGTTGAAGGACCAACAAAATCCCAATCCCCACTCACTCCAACCATGCTGAATTTTGACACAATTTACCAAATGATTCATGTGTAAATTAGTTTGAGAAGTGTAGTTATATACAACACTACTTTGAGGGGATGAAATCTTCTTTATTCTTATTAATAGCTACTGATAGACCCTTATCTGCTTCTTGCATTAACAGTTTATAACTTGGTCATCAATCTCTGACACATTTTAGGCCATTATGTTTCAACTTTTTTTCCTTAACAAATGACATTACCATATAAACTGAAACTTCATTCATTACCCAACTACTTAATTTTCCAAGGAAAACCAGCTACTTACATAAGCATTCCACTTGAACCTTCCTTTTCCATATGTTCTTTCAACTGGCAGACTTTCATACTTTGTTCATTGCTGTTGGTCAAAAAGGTTTGACACAAACACAAGGTCAATTTTCCTGAGAAACTCTGTTTTTGACTTTTGGTTAGATGTCTGCTCCCTGTAAAGATTTATGTTCTGGGAAACCGTCAGGAGCCAGTGCTACGCTGCGCTGCAAGGTTGCTATGAGTTGGGACCAACTTGCAGTGTGTTTGGGTTGTGATATATGGGATGTGGGTCTATCTCTATGTTAACACGTCTGATGGACACTCAAATGGTATTCTTCTTAAATTTGGGGAACAAAAAGAAGCCCGGAGAGTCAAAACCAGGCCTGTAGGGTAGATGGGGTAAGGTTTCCCAACGAAATTATCCTAGAACAGTAAGTGCGTTGTTGAGATGGAAAAAAAAAAAAAATTCCTCGGCACAACTTTACTGGCCTTTGTCTCACCAATATAATTTTCCATTTTCTTAAAACTTCTTAATTTTAAGAAGTGTGATTGTACTGTTTCCTTTACAAAAATCTATCAAGATTACCTATTTGGAATCCCCCAAAATAGTCACCATAATCTCTGAGCTGACCTGTCTTGAATTTAACTGGGCTAGCAGATCCCCTCAGAAGCCACTGTTTTCTTTGGCCCCATTTTTGAAATCACCATAATGAAACTAAGACAAGTGCATTACTAAGAGAACTTGTCTGCAGCCATCACTGATCACAGAGACATATTCAAACTTGTTTTGTTTGGAATAAACCCCTGTATGAACTGGAACCCTAGCCACAATACTTTTTGAGTTGCCCTCGGTGATCTCAAGGAAATGGCTCCCACGGTTGTGAAGGCTGGCCAGTCCAAAATCTGTCAGGCTGGAGACTTCTCCTGACTCACATGATTGTAGGGCATGATAAACCCAGAGTTGGCAGGTCAATTGACAAGCTGGAGTTCAGATGATGATGGACTGGATGTAGTATTCAGAGCAAGGGAGAGGCTCCTCAGAGAACCTCTGTATATATTTGATGCAGGTTACAGCCCCAAGGAACCTCCCCTTGCATCAGAGTCAGGTGTGAGTTTAGTAGGGGTGTAACTTGGGGAAGGGTGTGACTTGAATTTTACCTTCATATGACGGTGACTCAAGATATACCCCCACACTAATCCTGCCTCATTAATTTTCAGAGGGTAGGGTTTACATAAAGTGGGGGGTAATTCCATCAGATCACAACACAATACTGGGAATCATGTCTTAACCAGATCGACACATTACATTAACCATCACATTCAGAAAATGTAACAAACAAACCCTCTGGGGTAGAAAATTAGGGTGATGCTAACTCCTCTGGGTTTAGGCAGAAAAGTCTTTCCAGCTGTTTTCCTAAAGAACCAAGGCAAAAAGTCACATAAAAGAACTCATTTCACTATACCATCTTAGACAGTAGTAGCTGTCTTCCCAACTCCTGAGGCCAAAGACCCTTGTCTTTGCCTTATACCCACATTGTTGTTATTGTTAAGTGCCATCAAGTTGCTTCCAACCCGGTATAAGGTTCCCGAGGAGCAGCTGGTGGGTTTGAACTGCTGACCTTGTGGTTCACAGTCTAGTGCTGACCCTACAGTGCCACACCAGGAGTCCACACCTACATTTGTTCTTGTTGTTGTTATGTGCCGTGGAGTCAGTTCTGACTCATAGCGACCCTGTACAGGGTTTCCGAGGCTGGAAGTCTTTACAGGAGCAGAAAGCCTCATCTTTCTCCTGTGGAACAGCTGGTGGTTTCGAACTGCTGACCCTGAGGATCGCAGCCCGATTTGTAACCACTATGCTACCAGAGCTTATTACTCATCATGAAATTCTAATTATTTTAGTTTAAAAATTTATCCAGAATTCTTTCTATTTCTTCCTACCCCGACCTCCTGATTTCCCATCACTTCCCTCTAACAATGATAGTTTCCCTTCTCTCCTCAATTCCCACAATCTACCCTAGAGAGTCTGTTAACACCTGAGTTGGCTCATGTCCTCATCTGTTCATTGTTCATGTCACTCAGAAAAAAAAGTTAGTTCTCTCTCATTTGGCCTTGTTAGCTCCGATTCTTCTCTAGCCATTCCCAGCCTTGTTCCTGTCACTTTATGCGCTCTTGCCTCCTCATTACATTTCAGAACTACCAGACATGTTCTCTCCTCCAGGCGTTTGCACTAGCAGTTCCCCCTGCCTGGAACACTCTTCCCCCAGATACCTATCTCCCTGGCTCCTTCCTCCATTACATCCTATAAGACTTTGCTCATAGGTTAGATTCTCAGTGGGGCATTACCTGAAAATGGTAGCCCCTTACCCATCTCTAATAATTCTTATCACCTTTATTTTCTTCCTTTAAACACTCATGTTTTCATAGGTTATGTAATTGATTGATTATACTTATCTTTCACATCCCTTCAAAATGTGAGCTCCATTGGATGGAACCTTTCGTCTGTTTTGTTCACTAATGTGTCCCCATTGCCTGGTACAATAGTAGATACACAATAAATATACAATACGCATAATGACAGCCCAAGTTAAATCCCTGTCCAGTGGTTGTCTCCTCCACTGGACTGTGAGTTTCCTGAGGGCTGAGATGGGGTCTTGCTTGGTCTCCACTGTGTCCACAGCATCACCCAGCACAGAACCAGGCATGGAGGACATCAGGAGATCCTAGAGGTGGGAAGCTGTATGTTTGCAAAGCATTCTGTGAGAAGACTTTTGTCAGTTAGGAGGTGAAGAACCAGCATTGTATTTCACCTTTAGAGAGCTGGAAGTTGGGGGTCATTTCTGGGACTTCCATAAGCACCGTCCTGGGTTCTTAAAGGAAGGAGGAGAAAACGTCAACAAGAATCCATTTTGGACAGTGGCAGATGTGTTGTGTTACTTACTTCTCCCGTGGTCTCCGTTATGTTCCGTGAATCGCCACACTCATTCCAGCGTCAGGGATTTCCTACCTGCTGCTTCCATGGCTTGGGAATTCTGGAGCCACAGTGTTTTGAATGTCTCTTTCACTTCAACTCCAGGTCTCAACTCCAACCAACAACCTCTCAGAGAGGCCTTGAGTGGCAGAGGCCGCTAGCTACCTATTAGTTTATCCAGAGACTACATTTCCCAGAGGCCCTTTCATCCAGTGAGGGCCCTGAGACTAGTTTCATCTAAGGGACTGAGAGCAGAAGTGATGTATGTCACTTTGGAGCCAAGACTTTTGTGAAGCAGGTGGAGATTATCATTTCAGGCACTTGCAGACCTCTGGGAATGGTAGAGTAACCACTGTGTGGGCCACCAGAAATGCCCACATTGACAGGTGGTGGTTGTAGTCAAGTGCCGTTGAGTTGATTCTGACCCATAGCGACCCTGTATAGGGTTTCCAAGGAGCAGCTGGTGAGCTTGAACTGCCGACCTTGCAGTTCAAAGGACTTTGTGGTCTGATGCATTAGCCTGTAGCACCACACCAGGACATTGACAGGTTACATGAGTGGAAAATAACATTTTGTGAGCTATTGAAATGGGGGGGGGGCACGGGAATCTTTGTTACAGGAGCTAGCATGACTCTAATATGCCTCAATCTCATTGCTTGCTAATCCAGCGCTTCTCAAATTATTCATGATCGTGATAAAGGATCAGTTTGTTGTTGTTGTTGTTTTTATTTTGGTATTTCCAATCTGTCATTGACTGGAACTTTTGATCTATGCTGTTAACAAGGTAAGTCTATTGATCATATACTTGGATGTCATGGCAATATCAAATTGTTGTAAGTTTCTAAAAGAGTTACTGGCAATTTCTACACATACCTTGTTTCAGACCATTAGCAAAAAGTTGGTGGGAGAGGCCAATACTGACTCTGCTTTCCTCATGAAGCTGGTCTATAGCATTTACCACTCCCTGTAATTACCTTTGTAATTGATATCTATATTGGTCGATCCCACTAGAATGTGAGATCCATTAGAGAAAGGGTCTGGTTTTCTTGCTCTAGGCTCTGTCCTGGTGTGGCACTGTTGGATAAGCTAACCTTAAAGTCGGTGGTTCAAATCCACCAGCTGCTCCTTGAAAACCCTACACAAGGTTGCTATGAGTTGGAACTGACCCAAAGGCACTTAACAACAACAACAACAGGCTCTGTAGGATAAGCACTGGCCCACTAACTGAAAGGTCTGTGGTTCGAACCCATCAGCTGCTACTTGGAAACCCTATACAGAGTTGCATGAGTCAGAACCAACTTGATGGTACCTAACAACAAATGCATTGTTAGTGTGTAGCACAGTTACTGGAACATACTAGGTACTCAGAAAGTATTTGTTGAATGATGAATGAATAACTCACATTGGGTTGGTTTGAACGAATAGACCAAACCTGTGATAGAAGTGTTGTACAATCAGAGCCTGACCAGAATTCTAACCAGCCCCTTAACGTTCCCATATTACAGATTGGACCGCTTTGGACTGTCACTATCTGGTGACATGTGTGTCTCCCATCCTGGTTTTTCAGTTCTGAGGATGGAACTATATCAGAAGTGATTACTGTATGTCCTGCCTGTAGAATCAGGCAGTCCACCCAAGACCCTTGTTAAGTGAAAAAGAGGGAGACCCCCAGCAAGATGGATTGACACAGTGGCGGCAGCAATGGGCTTAAATGTGACAATTGTGAGGATGGCACAGGATTGGGCAGGGTTTCCTTCTGTTCTGCACAGGGTCACTATGACTTAGGAGCGACTCAATGGCACCTAACAACAACAACAACATGCATGATTGTGGGTGGGAGGGGGGATGGCCTGGGAAAATAGTCCCCTAAACCCTTCTATGACCTCCATGCCTTGGCAGGGCTCCAGAGACTTGAGTTCTGGTTCAGTGAGCATCTTGAGCTTTCTTCCCCCATCAACCATCTATAATTGCTGGC
This sequence comes from Chrysochloris asiatica, assembly GCF_000296735.1. Taxonomy (NCBI): domain Eukaryota; kingdom Metazoa; phylum Chordata; class Mammalia; order Afrosoricida; family Chrysochloridae; genus Chrysochloris; species Chrysochloris asiatica. Next base: position 10,334,839 of record NW_006408622.1, read on the forward strand.
CCAGACTGGCAACTCTTGGCGCTCCAGGTATTGAGGGATAGAAGTCTCAGGCCAGATGAATGTTTAAAACCAGGTGGTATATATTTGGTGGTCTGTTCTTGGGTTGGGGACAGGGTTATCGTGAGAGTAAGTCAGCTAGGATGAAAATCAAGAGGATGAGCAGGATGACATTTCCCAAAATGATGCCTGTGATGGCGATGTAGAAGGTCTGGTAGGAAGTCTCGTTTGCCAAGGCCCGGTCATTCCATCTGTTGCAGTGCCTTGTCTGAGTTTGAGGGGAGAAGGGGAACAGGGAATGATGGCTTTGAAAGGGTTATTGGGTAGGGATGAGTTGTGGGACTATAAGGTCTGATTATAAGGTCTCAGGGTGGGGGCCCAACCCCATAGGAAGTGACGTTGCTGGTTAGGGGTGGTGGACTTTTAGCACAGGGAAGAACAAGGCAGCGGTTGAGTCAGGGTGAGAGCCAGGTTGAGTGGAGGGTGAGGGTTGATATGATGAGACTCCCACCTGGATGGAGAAGATCAAGGCTGTAATGCCTATGGGAAAACACAGAAAGAAGGCCAGGATCGCCAGGCACAAGTAGTCCTTTGGGGGCTTGTTAGGCAGAAGCTCAAATGCCTGAGGACAGGGAGTGGGCTATACCTCAGTATAGCTTCTGGACTCTACTATCCCTTCTAGCATCCTCCCCTTTCACTCAGCTCTCGGGACTAGAAATCTCCACTGACCCTCTTTAGGGTTCTTACCAACTCTTGAACCTTCACCTGGTCTCCTGTGACCCCTTCCTTTAACCCTCGTAACCCCTTATAGGAGTCCCTGGCTGGTGTAAATGGTTAAGGCAATCCGCTGCTAACTGAAAGGTCAGAGGTTCTTAGAAGAAGAAAGGCCTGGTGATCTACTTCCAGAAAATCAGCCATTGAAAACTCAATGGAGCAACTGTGCTCTGACACACAGAGAGAATCACCATGAACCAGAATCGACTCAATAGCAACTCGTTGGTTGGTTGGTTTTTGGTTCCTCAATGCAGCCATCTCTCTACCCCTATAAAAAATCTACTAAGAAGACAAGACCCATAGAGCTCTGGTGGAACAGTGCTTAAGTGCTGGACTGCTAACTGAAAGGTGTGGGGTTTGAACCCACAAGCCACTCATGGGAGAAGATCTTCTACCACAGAGATTACCATCTTGGAAACCGGATTAGACAGCTGTACTCTGTCCTGTATAGTGACTATGAGTTGGAATGAACTCAAAGGCGCCCAACAAGAAACGCACCTCACTGAACATGTCAACATTCTCACTTTCATCAACAAGATCTTCACTGCTCCCTGATAAAACTCTCACCCTATAAAACTGCTAGTATCTACAATAGCTCTCTCACTGTCCCCTTTAAATGTCCCTCACTTCAATCCTATAAAGAGCCCCCTGGTGGTGCTTTGGGTTAGGTGTTGGGCTGCTAACCACAAGGTTGGTGGTTCAAACCCACCAGTCACTCTGTGAGAGAAAGCTTCATCTGTCTCCTCCCATAAAGATTTATAGTCTTGGAAACCTTACATGGGGGTCACTACAAGTCAGAATCAACTTGATGGCAGTGTGTCTTTTTTGAAAGGGTTCCCTGTGAATCTTTCATGATCCTGCTATAACTTCTCTGCCCCCATATTCCCTCACTTGGCTCCTCTAAGATCTTCTCTGACCATCTATAACCCCTTTTCATGTCCATCCTCTCTGGTCCCTTAAAAAACACTTTGCCATCTTGCTTCTAACACCTCTCTTTCTTATCCCTTGGAACCAACTTCTAGACCTTTTGAACTCCATCCACTTAAGCCAGTCTCACACTTCTAAACCCCTCCTGTGCTCCCTCTAAATCGTCTGTGTCCACCTATAGCATCATCTCTACCTCCCTGACCCCATCCTCCCCTCTTACCCTCTCTCTTCCATCCTGTACCCTCATAAATTCCTTCCCAGCCCACTTCAGATAACCCCATTCAGGTGCCTGGCTCTGTCACTACCGGGTCACAAAAGACTTGTTCTCTCCAACCCTTCTGGGATTACCATGGATACTAGGCAGATCCCGCCTCCCATGTTATTCTTCTATTTCTATTGGTTGATTGAAGGGTGTGTATGAGGCGTCTGGGAGCCAGTACTCTTCTGTCTGCTGATTGATGTGAAGGAGTTCTCTGTTTCTCCCAGTGATTGGCCAATTCGGGAACCCCTAGTTCCACCTCCAAAGCCAGATTGTAAATTGTTCCTCATCTCTCTCGAAGACTCTTTGTGGGGTGGTGGTGAAAGGGGGCAGTGAAGAAATGTCTGATTTGTTGAATATGGAAGTGATGATCTGCTCTATAAATCTTCACTCAATTCACACTAAAAAGTAAAGAGAGAAAAAGAGTGTAGTGTGAGTCTGGGAGTCAGGTTGCATTAAGCACTTTTTTTTTTTTTTTTTAAGTTTTTATTGTGAATTGAATGAAAGTTTACAGGGCAGATCATCGGTTTTACATTCAACAAATCATATACTTTGTCTCAGTACAATGATTATAATCCCCTCAATGTACCATCAGTTAACAGTATTTCTCTCTATTCACTTTAGCTTTTTTTTATTTTAAACACTCAGGCATATATAATAATATAAACCACCAAAGGGCATATTCTGCAAGTCTGTCTCCTGGCAGCCAGCTCCCAGTCCCTCTCTTTCCATTAATCTTGAGTCCTCAGCTGCTCCCTTGCTCCATGTTCCCATCTCTGCCTCTGCATTTCGCTTGTGCTCTTCTCCCTTGATGATCCTAGGGTCCCTTGTTTCTAGACTGTAAGATTAACTACTCCCCCATTAAAAAAAAATGTTTTATTGTGAATTATGTGATAGTTTATATGGGAGAACATTAGTTTTACATTCATCCTATAGTATATCGTTTCATTGCCATGGTTACAATCCCTCCATGCATCATGAACCAACCAAACCTGTAAGCCTGCCCCCCTCCCCCCAGCATACAGCCCCTCTCCCTTCGTCTCTCCACTCTCCACGCCATAGTCTCTGCCTCCATCTTTGGTGTCATTGCTACTCTGGGTTGGGTCCCGCTCTCCATTCTTCTCCCCTGATCGTCCCAGGGACCTCTGCTCCTAGACTGAAAATTTAATCACTCCCCTCCTTGCTACAAAATGTCTACCTTTACATTTCCAACCCTCACAATCAGTCCTGATAGCAGTTATTCACTACTGTATCACCAGAGACCTATCTGCATTTCCTTTCATCAGCCCCACCTAGACAGATTGGATACTACTCAGTGGAGATACTACCTTCCTCCACGCCCTCTGGATTGAGGTTCCCTCTTGAAAGCTTGCAAGCCAGTCACTTGCCTTTGTGAAGAAGTTTCTGGCTTACAGTCACTTTGGGTAGCCTATGTCCAAGTTGCCCATTCCTGACTACTCTGTGTATGGAGGGGGTGGGAATGATCCTTGCTGTAAAGATTTGTTCCCTCTTTTGAGCTACTGCATCCATAGGTGTAGGTCAAGTTCATAAAATTATATCAGATTACTCTTTTTTTCCCCTCTTCTTTCTTCTTCTAGTTGAGCTCTGATCATCTAGTCATTGAAGCCAGGTCAAGTGGGTATTATCTGCAAGTGTGGGTGTTCTTGTGCATATGCCCTCTCTTCTTATCAGCTGGACGCTTCACTCTCCACTCTAGTCCTCTGTGGCTATGTCACTGACTCTGAGTCCAAGAGTTCCCAGGTCTTGCCACGCTGCTGGCCAACCAGGTCTCCACCTGGGTTCACAGGAGTCTATTGAAGATTGTAAGGTTTAGCTCGCAGCTTCATTGCTGTTTTTCCCTCATTTTCCTTTATTGGTGGCGTACATGTTCACCAATCAGAGTGTGTATTCCCATTGAGTCTTAGTCTTGGAAGGTATTCCCCCATTTTTGTTACAAAACTTCTTCCTTAATAATTGTGTCACAATTAGTCATGATAACAATTGCTCACTGTTGAATCATAATAATGTTATTTATCCCCATCTCTTTTTACTAGACCCATCTAGACAAGATGGAAACTATTCAGTGGGGACTGTATCTTCCGCTACACACTCTGAAACTAAACTCCCTCTTGAAAACTTGTAAGCCAGTCACTTCGTACCTTTATTGCCCCCTCATTTTAGGTAGTCAGTGTCTTAAGTTGCCTGTCCCTATCTACCCTGTATACAGAGGGGATAGTATTGATACTTAGTGTGAAGACCCCTTCCCTCTCAGTTGGTATTTTGAGCTACTACAGTCATGAGTAAGGAGCTCTGGTAGTGTAGTGGTTACAAATCGGGCTGCTAATCTCATGGTCAGCAGTTTGAAACTACCAGCTGTTCTGTGGGAGAAAGATGAGGCTTTCTACTCTCGTAAAGATTTACAGCCTCAGAAATCCTGTACAGGGTTGCTATGAGTCGGAACTGACTCCATGGCACATAATAATAACAACTCAGGAATCTTACTGATTGGAATCTTACCATTTCCAATTCTTCACAGTGAGACAAACTTTCTGTCAATTAATCACACCTTTTTCCTTTTGTTGTTGTTGTTAAGTGCTATTGGTTGGTTCCGACTCATAGTAACCTAAGAAGCAGCTGGTGAGCTTGAACCGCTGACCTTGCAGTTTAAACCAACCTTGCAGTCCAGCGCATTAACCCACAGCACCATACCCGGACTCCCTTTTCTCTTTGAGCCTGTTGTAAGCTTGTTTCCCCTTTATCCTTGGTAGGTAATTTCTTGTAGTCTTGTACTCTTTGGCAAACTGCTTTCTGCTAGGCTATGGTTAGAGAGCTGAACCCTGTCAGGGTGAATCCTTGCATGCCCTGAGTGACAACTTTTAGGCATTGGGCTTGTAATTGTTGTTGTTGTTAAGTGTCGTCGAGTCGGTTCTGACCCATAGCAACCCTGTACAGGGTTTCCAAGGCTGTAAATCTTTACGGGAGCAGAACGCCTCATCTTTCTCCCACGGAACAGGTGGCAGTTTCGAACTGCTGGCCTTAAGGTTCGCAGCCCGATTCGTAACCACTACGCTACCAGATCTCGTATAGGCCAGCTAAATCCCACAAATTGACCCTCAGGCCAATTTAGGGTTTTAGGGGCTCCTGATCTGAAAAGAGAAGCAAAATACAGAAGGAGAGCTCCAAAGACTGCATAGAGCTTAGAATGAAAGTCTTGAGGGGCAGAAAAACCTCAACGAGGATCCAAAGAATCAGAATAGTCAGGCAGTAGAAATTTCCAGAGCCAATTCCTTGGTACTAACCAAACCACAGTCTTTCTCATAGGGCTTATCATCTCTTCTTGGACTTTCCTCATGGACTTTCATTCATTCTTGGGTTGTCCTCACAGGACCCACTCTACCTGCTCTTAGAAGAGGACCTGATGCCTTACTGGCTTTTCCAGGGGCTTTATAATCCTGGAGCTCACAACTGATACATGCACCTACCCTTTCAGTGGTGCCTCTTTTTCTGTTTTCTGTCAACTCAAATGCCATAGTTGTTGTTGTTAGATGCCATTGAGTCAGTACTGACCCATAACGACCTTATGCACAGCAGAACAAAACACTGCCCGATCCTGGGCCAACCTCACTACTGTTGCCATACTTGAGTCCATCAATGCTGCCATTTGGCCAATCCATCTCGTTGGGGGTCTTCCTTTCTCTTACCCTCCACCTTACCAGACACGATAGCCTTCTCCAGCAACTGGTCCCTCCTGGCAATATGTTTCTCTTCAGTTTGAGTTGTGCCCCATCAGCAAATGAAGGTCCTGCTGACTTTTCTCCCATGGGCTTTCCTCCATTTGCATCATCAAAGTCAACTTTACTTTGAGGAGGCAGCTCTTCCCCAGTAGCATTTGAGTGCTTTCCAACCTGAGGGGTTCATTTTCCAGCACTATATCTGACAGTGTTTCTCAGCTATTGATAAGATTTTCAGTGACTAAATATTTGGAAGTGGTTCATCCCTCCTTCTTCTTAGTCTGTCTTCGTCTGGAAGCTCATCTGAAACCTGTCCACCATGGGTGACCCTGCTGGTATTAAAAATACCGGTGGCATAGCTTTCAGAATCACAGCAACTCACAAGCCACCACAGTATGACAAACTGACAGACAAGTGGTGGAAATGCCATAGAGTCCTCCTCAAAGTCAGCTGATGAGAGGTCAGGGACCAGAGACCTCCTAAACTTCAGGAAGGGTTCACCATTTCTGTTCTCTCTCTTCTCTCCAGGACTGGACACCTGGGGGACATAACCAGTGTAGGACCCCATGTCTGGGCATCAAAACTTGTTAGTCTAAAGCTTGGGTCTGATACCTTGAAGCAATTGAGTCCAATTAACAAACACTTCAGAGAAAGAAACAGAGAGAAAGCCTTTATTATTAGGAGACCAACTTCTGGAACAATCTCACAGTAGCTGTTGTGGTTGTTAAGCACTATTGAGTCGTTTTGACTCATAGTGACCCTGTATAGGTTTCTGAGAAGTGGCTGGTGGGTTTGAACCGCGGACATGATGGTTAGCAGTCCAGTGTTTAGCCTACAGCACCACACCAGGACCCCTCTGGTTTTAAATGGTATTCATCAGACTTTTTGCTTAAAGCAATATTTATATTAGTTTTAACAATGCTAATTAGTACAACATGCTAGTGGGCTATGTAGTCCTATCATTGTAACAGTCACCCTAAGTCATAGTGACTAAGTTATGGTCATAAACAAAGAAAGCAGGTTCAAGAAAAGTGTCTTATTCAAGGCTATTTATAATTTGTATGTGTTAGAGATAAGATATAAACCCACATCTTCACCATCCAGGTATTCTGATTTTTACTTGGTTTAGGAAACAGCCCCAGTGAAACACAGTCACTAACTCAGAAACTGCCTGCTTGCCCGCTGCACCCCCCTTCTGCCCCAGCGTACCCAAGAAGCCAAAATATTTCCCTTCATTTTTATTGGCTTAAATAGGTATTTCTCTATCTAAGCAGCCCAGTGTCAAGGGGCTAATGGGATCGAAGGAAGGAAAATGGGGATCCTGAGGTGTACAAAGACAGCTCTTGAGGCTAAGAGGGCTGGATTGATGTAGGTAGGTGGTTTGGGTGTCTTCGAGCTAGTGGGTTCGTTTGTTGTCGAGTTCCTTGACTGATGCATTTCATAGCTGAGTGTCTCAGCCACTGGGTTTCTTGCTTGGTGGCTGACTTGGTTGGTCAATGTCTTCGTGGATGGGTCCCTTGGCTGTAGATCCCTGGGCTGCTGGGCCTGGCTTTCACTTAAAAAGGGCATAGTAGTAAATGATGCCTAAACCGATGAGTATGGCAAATACATCCAGCCAACCAGTTCGGCCAGAATTAATGTAAGCATCGTCCCAGCGGCTTTCTTTATTAGCCTTCCAGGTCTGTAGGGATTGGAGAATAGATGGGGGTTCAAGAAGAGCCCTATGACCCCCATGGGGAAGGGCTGGAGACCTGCAATCGCTGTTGGGAAACCCTTACCCAGGTCCCAGGGCAGAGCACATACTGGGGGGGGGGTAGGGTAGGGACACAAGAGTAAGATGGGTCACGGATTAGGTATTGCTTTACCTTATAACAGAAGATTACAGCAATAATTCCCAGGGGAGGGAAGAAAATTACGGCAAGGATGGTCAAACATAAGTAATTCGGGGCATAAAACGACACTTCTTCGGATGTCTGGTCAAGTTCTTGCTTCTTAGTCTTCTGAGGAGCGTTGAGGTCGGCAGAGGGTGCCGGGTTGACAGGGGGCACCGGGTTGTCAGCCATGACCTTTTCACTCAGATGAACACCTACTCCGAGTGTGTTGTAAACAGAAAACCAGACCTACCACCCCCTCCCCTGGTTTTAACCACAGCCTCAAGACTTAGACTCACCGTTCTTCATAATAGAGAAAGCAGCGCAGCAAGTCCTGATTGGCTGCCTTCTTTAGGGGCGTGGTTCCTCTGTTTTGCAATTTTAGGATTCAGAGTGAAGCTACTGCCTAGTACCGGTTATCAGAATCAGAACATTGACCCGCCTAACCTGGTAGAAATGAGTTGTTGTTGATGGTTTGGAAGCTGCTAAATGTTGAATCCTGTCTCTTCCTTCGTGCGGACCCCTATCTGATAGGGCCTCCCTAGAGCTACAAAAGAAAGGAAGTTAACAAGCCCAGTAGAAAAAACTAGATTGGTCAACGGTAGGGAATGACAAGGAGTAATTGTCATGAAAGGATTATAAAATATTGAATTAAGAAAGAATTGTTGGGTCCATACTGACAGGAAGGAAGGAAAGGAAAAGGGAATAGGTCTTTCTTAAAATAGAATTTAATAAACAGAATGATTTTTGTTGTTATTAGGTGCCATCGAGTAGGTATGACTCATAGCGACCCTACGAGCAACAGAAGGAAACGCTGGTCCGTCCTGTGCCAACCCATTGCTGCTGCCACTGTGCCAATCCATCTGTTTGAGGATCTTCTTTTTTTCTGACTCTCCACTTTGCAAAACATGATATCCTCCTTCTGGGACTGGTCCCTCCTGACAATGTCTGAAGCATGAGACACGAAGTATGGCCATCTTGACTTCCAGGGAGCATTCAGACTGTACTTATACCAACACAGATTTGTTTGTTCTTTTGGCAGAATATAGTGCTTCTAATATTCTCCTCCAACACCATAACTCAAATGCACCAGCTCTACCGTCTGTCTTCCTTATTCACTGTCCAACTTTCACATGCATATGAAGTTGTTGAAAATACAATGGATTGGGTCAGAGGCAAACTGACGTTTTTGCTCTTGAACACTTTTAAAGAGGTCTTGTACAACAGATTTGCCTAATGTAATAGACCTTTTAATATCTTGGCTGCTGCTTCCATGAGTGTTGATGGTTGATCTGAGCAAAATGAAGTCTTTGACAACTTCAATATTTTCTCCATTTATACAGATGTTGTTTATTAGACCAATGGTGAAGGTTTTTGTCTTTTTTACATTGAGGTGCAACCCATATCAAAGGCTGTGGTGTTTGATCTTCATCAGTAAGTATTTTAAGTCCTTCACTTTCAGCAAGCAAGGTTGTATCATCTGCATATCACAGGTTGTTAATGAGTCTTCCTCCAATCCTGATGCCATATTTTTCTTCATAGAACCCAGCTTCTTGGATTACACGCTTGAATATAGATTAAGTATGGTGAAAGAATACAACCCTGGAGTGCATCTTTGATAATTTTATACCATTCAGTGTTTCCTTGTTCTGTTTGAAAAACTGCTTCTTGGCCTATGTACAGGTTCTTCATGAGACAATTAAGTGTTCCGGAAATTCATTCTCCACAATGTTGCCCATAGCTTGTCATGATCCACACAACTGAAAGCCTTTGCATAGTCAATAAAGCACAGGTAAACATCTTTCTGATATTCTCTGCTTTCAGCCAGGATCCATCGGACATCAGCAATAATAGCCCTCATTCCACGTCTTTGTCTGAATCTGGCTTGAACCTTTGGTGGTTCTCTGTCAATGTACATTTGCAGTGATTTTTGAATTATTTTTAGCAAAATTTTACTTGTTTGTTTTTGATATTGTTCGATGATTTCGGCATTCTGTTGGGTCACCTCTCTTTGGAATGACACAGGTAGTCGTCTTCCAAATGTCTTGGCAGAGATGAGTGAGTGCCTCCAGTGCTGTTTCAGTTTGTTGAAAGTTTTCAATTTGTATTCCATCAATTCCTGGAGCCTTGCTCTTTGCTAATGCCTTCAGTATACCTTGGACTTCTTCTTTCAAGATCATTGGCTCTTGGTCATATGCTACCTCTTGAAATGGTTGAACATCGACCATTTCTTTTTGGTACAGTGACTGTGCATTCCTTCCATCGTCTTTTAAGGCTTTCTGCATCATTCAATATTTTGTCCAGAGAACCCTTCATTAATGAAAGTTGAGGCTTGAATTTTTTTCTTCAGTTATTTCAGCTTTAAAAATGCTGAGCGTGTTCTTCCCTTTTGGTTTTCTCACTCCAGTTTTTAGCACATTTTGTTATATAATGTTTGACTTTGTCTTCTTGAACTGCTCTTTGAAATTTTCTATTCAGCTCTTTTACCTCCTCATTTCTTCCATTTGCTTTAGCATCTTGATGCTGGAGAGCAAGTTTCAGAGTCTCTTCTGACATCCATTTTGGTCTTTTCCTTCTTTTTTCCCTTCATTTTCTTCTTCTATAATGTTTTTGATGTCATCCACAATTCTTATGGTCTTCAGTCTTTAGTGTATAATGCATCAAATCTATTCTTGAGATGATCTGTAAATTCAGGTGAGATATGTTCAAGGTCATATTTTGCTCTTGTGGACTTATTTTAATTTTCTTCTGCTTCAGCCTGAACTTGCATATGAGCAATTGATGGTTTGTTCCACAGTCTACCCCTAGCCTTGTTGGCTGATGATATGGAGCATTCCCACCATCTCTTTCCACAGATGTAGTCAATTTGATTTCTGTGTATTCCATCTAGTGAGGTCCATGTGTATAGTCATCTTTTATGTTGTTTAAAAAAGGTATTTGCAATGAGCAAGTCATTGTTGGTCTTGCAAAATTGTATCATGTGACCTCCAGCATCGTTTCTGTCACCAAGGCCATATTTTCCAATGACTGATCCTTCCTCTTTGTTTCCAACCTTTGCATTCCAATCACCAGTAGTTATAAATACATCTTAATTGTATGTTTAATATTGGACTGAAGAAGTTGATAGAATTCTTCAATTTCATTATCATTGACTTCAGTGGTTGGTGCATACATTTGAATAATAGTGGCAGTAACTGGTCTTCCGTTAGAAGTATGGATATTATCCTATCACAGACAGCTTTGGCTTATCTTCTGGCACTATATCTGACAATATTCTAGTGCTCTTCATCATGTTTCAATGTTCAATATTCTGGTGCTATCTGACAGAGTTCCACTGCTATTCATAAAAATTTCAGTTACTAACTATTCATAAGTAGTCTGTCTCTTCTTCTTCCTAGTGTGTCTTCACCTAGGAGTTCATTCTTCCTAGTGTGTCTTCATCTGAAGTTCATTGTCTACCATGATGACTGAAGGACCCTGTGCCTGATCAACAAAATGGCGTTGCTGCTCCTTGGAAACTGGATGCGGGGTCACTGTGAGTTAGAACTAACTCGACGGCGCTTAACAACAACAACAACCAATTTCTTCCGAAATTGATCAAACATGTAACCAAGATGCATTGATAATTACTGGTGATTTGAATGCGAACGTTGGAAGCAAATAGGAAGGATCAGTAGTTGGAACATATGGTCTTGGTGATAGAAACAATGCTGGAGATCACATGACAGAATTTTGCAGGACCTATGACTTATTCGTTGCAATTACCTTTTAAAAACAACATGGAAGGTAACTGTATGCATAAACCTCATCATGTGGAATACACAGGAATCAAATTGACTACATTTGTCAAAACAAGGCCAGGGGCAGACTGTGCAACAGACAATCAATTGTTCATATGCAAGTTCAGGCTGAAACTAAAGAAAATGAAAACAAGTCCATGATAGCCCACATATGACCTTGAACATATCCTACTTGAATTTAGAGACCATCTCAAGAACAGATTTGATGATTCAATACTAATGATGGTAGACCAGAGGAGTTGTGGGATGACATCAAGAACATCATACAGGAAGAAACTAAATTAAAAGACAGGAAAGAAAGAAAAGACCAAAATGGATATCAGAAGAAACTCTCAAACTCGTTCTCTAGTATAGTGAAGATAAGTGAATAGAAGAAACGATGAAGTAAAAGTGCTAAACAGAAAATTCCAAAGGGCAGCTCAAGAAGACAAATTCAAGTGTTTTAATGTGCAATTACCTGGAATTAGAAAACCAAAAGGGAAGCACATATTCAACATTTCTCAAACTGAAAGAACTGAAAAAAAAGTTCAAGCCTCAAGTTGTAATACTGAAAGATTTATGGACCTAACTAATTGTTGTCAAAGACTTCATTTTGCTTAGGTTCACAATCAGTGCTCATGGAAGCAGCAGCCAAAACTTCAAACAACATATTGCATTAGACGTATCTACTGCACAAGACCTCTTTAAAGTGTCAAGAGCCAAGATATCAATTTGAGAACTAAGGTGCACTTGACCAAAGTCATGGTATTTTCAGTGACCTCATATGCATGTGGAAGATGGACAATGAATAAGGAAGGCCAGAGAAGAAGTGATGTATGTGAGTTATGGTGCTGGTGAAGAATATTAAAAGTATCATGGACTGCCAGAAGAACAAACAAAAGGAGTACAGAATGCTCTTTAGAAGCCAGGATGGTGAGACTTTGTTTATCATATTTTGGGGATGTTGTCAGGAGAGACTAGTGCCTGGAAAAAAGGCACTAGGTAAAGTGTTGTTGTTGTTGTGTTGTTGTTATGTGCCATCGAGTCGGTTCCGACCCATAGCGACCCTGTATAGGGTTTCCGAGGGTGTAAATCTTTACGGGAGTAGAAAGCCTCATCTTTCTCCCGCGGAGCAGCTGGTAGTTTCGAACCGCTGACCTTAAGGTTCGCAGCCCGATTCGTAACCACTACGCTACCAGAGCTCCTTAGGTAAAGTGGAGGGCCAGTAAAAAAGAGGAAGACTACTAAAGGGATGTATTGGCACAGTGACAGCAGCAATGGGCTCAAGTGTAACAATTGTGAGGATGGCGTAGACACTGATGGTGTTTTCTTCTGTTGTGCACAGGGTCACTATGAGTCAGAACCTACTCGACAGCACCTAACAACAACAATGGACAACATATTGAATGATGCAGAAAGCATCAAAAGAAAATAGAAGGACTACACAGCCACTGTACCAAAAAGAATTGGTTTATGCTCAACCACTTCAATAGATAACATATAATCAAGAGCCAATGGCATTGAAGGAAGAAGACCAAGAATGCACTGATGTCATTGGCAGAAAATAAGTATCCAGGAATTGACAGATACAGATTGAAATCTTTCAACAAATTGGTGTAGCACTCAAAGTGGTCAGTCATCTATGCCAAGAAATTTTGAAAACTCTATATAGGATTGATGAGGTTTTCTACTCCTGTAAAGATTTACACCCTCGGAAACCTTGTACAGGGTCGCTATGGGTTGGAACCGACTCGAAGGCACTTAATAACAACAACAATATAGGATTGCTATACGAGTCAGAACCAACTTGATGGTAGTGTGGACAAAGATCAAATCACTGAATCAAAAAATAGGGTTGTTCTATTTCTAGTTTTTTGAGAAAGTGCCATGCAATCTTCCATAGTGGTTGTATCATTGTATAGACCCACCAGCATTGGATAACAGTTCCAATCGCCCCACATCCTTGCCAACATTTGCTATTACAGAGTTTTCTTTTCTGTACCATTTTAGTTAGACTCAGATGGTACCTTACTGTAGTTTTGATTTGCATCTCTCTACTGACTAAGGATCCTGAACATCTTTTCAAATGATTATTGTCTGCTTTGATTAAGACAATGGATGAATATATACGCCGCTACTTTGGTGACGATTCTGCTCATGTCCTTTGTCCATTTGTGATGAGATTGTTGGTTATTTCTGTTATTGAATTGTTGCAGTTTTCTATAGATTTTAGGGATTATACCCTGTAGTGCAGTGAATTGCTTCATAGGACTCTTCCACCTTAGGCTTCTTAACTCCCACAAAATTACTTTTCTTCTGATCAGTTTGGTTAAGAGAAGGTGGAAGAAGAGGCTCATAGGATGATATGGTTCAGCTGTGAATGGTTGTCAATGTGGTTAACCGTGATTGTAAAAACTTAGAATCTTATGGAAGACTCTTGGCGTGCTATATTGGACTTTTCTCTTGTTTTTAGTCTTTGGTTTTCAAGAATTTTATTAGGCTGTGTCATGGAGTTGATATTTTTTTGTCTCTTCTGATTTGGGTCTATTAACTTTCTGTATTTGCCAGTTGGTTCCCTCTTGAGTCTTGGGAACTCTCTTTTCTGTGGTTTCAGTCTTGTCACGGTGCTCTGAGATTGCAGTAATTCTAATGTTAGATTTGTTCATTGAATCTCACATTTCTTTTTGGGTTTGCTCACTTTTCTTTGTTCTTTTCTCTTGTTTTTCTTGAGACTTGTTAAGTTCAGCTATTTAGTCTTCTAGTTTGCTTACTGGGTCTGTCCTACTTTATTTTTGACTGTTTCTCTTGCCTTTTCTAATTAAGATGTTTTATTCTTCCATTTCAATTGTGTGTGGGTTCAGTTTCTTTGTTAAGTCTCTAATTTTGTTCCTCCATTTATTTCCGGAACTCTGATAGTTTGTTTGTTTGTTTGTTTTTTTTCTCTCTCTCTCTCTGTTTGCTTTCTTTTAGGGAGCCCTGGTAGTGTAGCGGGTCATACAAGTTCGACTACTACTTAAAGTTCAAATCTACTAGCCATTCTGTGGGAGAAAAATGAGGCTTTCTGCTCCCATAAAGACTGACAACCTCAGAAACCCTGTACAGGATCACTTTGAGTTGGAACCGACTCTATAGCATATAACCATCACCACCATCACCATCAAGTATATTTAGCACTATTGTCTAAAAATGATCAATTATTTGCATTTTTTTTTTTTTGCTTCCATAGGAGATATTTCTTCTTCACAATGTTGCTTTTGATTATTCCCTTATCTCTTGTGATTTCGTGTATTTGACTAACCTTCTGTTGAACTTGGACCCTTAAAAAATATTGTGCTTTTATTTTTTGTATTCTATTTATTATGGAAGAAATTTTGGATTGGGTGCCCTGGTGGTGCAGTAGGCCAGGGACCCACAGCCAAGTCACCAGCCACTCTGTAGGATAACTATGTATTTCACCACCTTTGCAGACAGCCCAGCAGTAACAAACTGAGTGTCTTCTTCTGAGAACCACTAGATGGCAATCTAATCCTTAGGTTTCCTGCCTCCTCCCCTTCCCCCCTAGTGCAAGTCGGCCTGGTCTCTAGAAGTTAATATGCATGCCTGGGAGGGAGGTGCTGCCATAGACATAGAACTTGACCTTCCTGTGGTGAGACTGGGACTCTGACTTTACTGGTGCCCTTGCTGTGGGTCAGATCCTTTGTTACTGTCAGTCTGAAGTATTCCCCTCACCCTGCTGCTCTTGCATTTGCAGGTAGTTCTAGTGCTAGTGTCTGCTCATCTTGGGCCTCAACAATCTCACCAGAACTTTCACACAGTGTCAAGGTTTCCCTCCCCCGCCCCCCTCCCCCACCATTTCAATTGAATGGCCTGAAAACTCACACGGCCAATTTGCATCAGCTTAAAACATAAGGGCTTGAGATGTTACTCAGACTCCATCCCAAATGGTTGCATTGAGCAAGTGGTCCCAAGGTTGCTGTTAAGTGCCGTCAAGTTGGTTCCAACTCATAGCAGCCATGTATAGGCAAAGAGCGGCAGGTGAGTTTGAACTCCGACCTTGTGGTTCAAACAGACCTTGGAATCCAGTGTAGGACTGGACTCTGCAATCAAGGTTTATTGTTGTTATTGTTAAGTGCCATCGAGTCAGTTCTGACCAATTGCAACCTTGTATAGCGTTTCCAAGAAGTGACTGGTGAGTTTGAACCACCAACCTTGCGGGTCAAACCGACTTTGCAGTCCAGCGCATTAATCCACAGCGCCACACCAGGACTCCCAATGTTTGTTGTTGGGTGCCATCGAATCGATGCTGACTCATAGCGACCTTATGCATAGCAGAACGAAACACTGCCCGGTCCTGGGCCAACCTCACTATTGTTGTCACGCTTGAGCCCACTGATGCTGCCATTTGGCCAATCCATCTCGTTGGGGATCTTCCTCTTTTTCTCTGACCCTCCACCTTACCAAACATGATATCCTTCTTCAGCAACTGTTCCCTCCTGACAATATGTCCGAAGTATGAGAGACGAAATTTAGC
>NW_006408622.1:10351526-10363264 GCF_000296735.1 Chrysochloris asiatica
TTCTGATATTCTCTGCTTTCAGCCAAGATCCATTGGACATCAGCAATGATAGTCCTTGTTTCACGGCCTCTTATGAATCCGGCTTGAGCCTCTGGAAGTTCTCTGTCAATGTATGATAGCAGCCGTTTCTGTATCACCTTTAGTAAAACTTTACTCGCATAGGATATCAAAGAGATTGTCTGATTATTTCATTGGGTCACCTCTCTTTGGAATGGGCACAAAAATGGATCTCTCTCAATCAGTTGGCCAGATAGTTGTCTCCCAAATTTCTTGGCAGAGATGAGTGAGTGTCTCCTGTGCTGCCTCAGCACAGAATCAATACAAATGTCCTTCACTAGGGAAATGGAGACACAAACGAATCAACCAGACCTATCATTATCCACATGGATAGATCTTAAAAAGATACATGAAAACAAGCTGCAGGACTTTACACATAATGTGATACCTTTTATGTAAAATTTTATAAAGACAGCCTAGTATTATATATTGCAGACTTTATGCTATATAATTCAGAGGAAGATACAGGAGAATATTATCACCTTGGAATAGACAATATTAAACATAAAACTTCAGTAAAAGAAAACAAATAGCACATTAAAGAACAAGCCAAAGTCTGGGAGAAAATATTGCAGCACACATCACTGACAAAGGATTTTTATATCATATATTTAAAAACACGGACAAAAACCAAACATAACATTTAAACTAAGAACTAAAGGGCAAACAACCCATTAAAAAACAATGAGCAAAGGTTATGAATGGTCAATGTGCAGAAGAAGAAGGAAAACAAACACCCAAATATCCAATTAACAAATTAAGAAGATGGACAATTTCACTATTGTTTAGGGAAATCCAAATGTAAACAAAATGAGCTATCACTCTTCCAGGTGTATTCTGTGTGTCCTAGAGATTGGATGCCCCAAAGGCATCAAATGGTAAAAGGGGCCTTCAGGTAGTGGCTTTCTCAGTGACACAAAGTAAGGACCAGCTGATGTGAATTCTCTGATGTTCTATGAGGTGTGCTTTAGGGCAAAAGCCTTTCCCACATTCTTGACATTCAAAGGGTCTCTCTCCTGTGTGAATTCGCTGATGTTCAATGAGGCATGCTTTCACATAGAAGGCATTTCCACATTCATTGCATTCATATGGTTTCTCTCCTGTGTGAGTTCTCTGGTGTTGACAAAGGGATTTCTTCATACTGAAAATTTTCCTACATTCACAACATTCATAGGACTTTTCTCCTGAATGCATTCTCTGATGTTCAATGAGGTGTGCTTTCACATGGAAAGCATTACCAACATTCACTACATTTATAAGGTTTCTCTCCTGTGTGAATTCTCTGATGTATACCAAGAGATGAATGTAGATTTCCCACATTCATTACACTGATAGGGCTTTCACCTATATGAGTTCTCTGATGATTATTGAGAGTCATCTTCATTCTGAAGAATTTTCCACATGCAACAAACACATTTATAGGGTTTCTTGCCTGTGTGAATCCTTTGGTGTTGGGTTAGAGCATTCTTTGCATGGAAGTTTTTCCCACATTCACCACATTCGTAGGGTTTCTCCCCTGTGTGAGTTCTTTGGTGTTGGATAAGAGACATCTTTACATGAAATGTTTTTCCACATTCACCACATTCATAGGGTTTCTCCCCTGTGTGAGTTCTTCAGTGTTGGGTAAGAGATATCTTTACATGAAATGTTTAGGGTTTCTCCCGTGTGTGTGTTCTCTGAGGAATTGTGAGGGTTGCCTTCTCAGAAAAAGTTTTCCACATTCACTGCATTCATAGGGTCTATCTCCTGTGTGTGTTCACTGATGTAGGATGAGTTGACTTCCTGACAAAGGACTTCCCACACTCATTTACATTTAAAAGCCGTCTCCCCTGTGTGAGTTTTGTGATGAGCAATAAGGGATGATCTTGCACTGAAGGTTTTTCCACATTCACCACATTCAAAAGGTCTCTCCGCTGTGTGTAGTCTCAGGTGTTCACCAAGGTTTGATTTCCTGCAGTATGTTTTCCCACATTCATGACATTCAAAGTTTTTTTTCTCCTATGTGTGTGCTCTTAAGTCTAACAGAGTCTGACTTGTTATAGAAGACTTTTCCATATCCGTTGTACTCAACAGTTTGATCCAAAGTTTGAATCTTCTGATGCTGAAGAAGGTCTTTATCAAGCAAAAGGTCGTTTTCTCCAACAGAATTGCTGCCATACAGCAGTGAGAGAGAGCCTGAATAATTATGTCCTGAAGATTCGTCCTCTAAAATCCACAGCTCTTCCCCTTGTTCCAACTTAAAGATTGTCTCTGGTTTGGCCATGCAGAGACCTGTTAGTGGGAAATGGCACAGGACATGGGCCAAGTTGTCTGAGCTTTAGGCCCTCTGATGGAAGAGGAACTGCATCTTCAAGAGCCACAGATGTGAGGTTGCTGTAGTTCTCAGCAATACATCCTTATGCATACTCCTCTGAGCAGAGTCTAGTCCTTGCCACTCCTGTCGGGTAAAATCCACAGCCACGTCCTTGGATGACAGGGATCTCTCAAGTGATCTGCCAGGTTCTCCTGGAACCAGGGCAGGGAACTTCTGGGGTGATTTCTCATTAGCTGGCATGTTAACTCTGGGCCTCAGCCCACCTTCCAAAGCTGGAGGGAGAGGTGTCTGTATGCAGACTGGGATTGGAAGAAATGGCAGAGCCTACAGCCTCCACTAAGGGGTAAGGCTTAAGAGCTCCACAGAGAAACCAAGAAACCCCCTCACTATCACCTCATGACTCTCCCATTAAACCTCCCCTTTGCCTAACCCTTTTCATCTTCTTGTTGCTGTTACTAAATGCTATTGAGTCGGTTCCAACTCATAGTGGCCCTGTGTAGGGGTTCCAAGGAGGAGTGGCTGGTAGGCTATGAACCAGCGCCCTTGCAGTTCAAACTGACCTTGTGGTCCAGTGCTTACCCTGCAATGCCACGCCAGGGCTCCTTTTCATTTTATATGTATCATCATTTTTCTCATTTCCAAAATCCGAGCTCACAGTGACATCAGAAATGCTACATAGATGTCACTTGTTTTATTCATCATCTTCAGCAACCTCAGAACGGCAATATCGATATTACCACCAAAATTATGATCACTAAAAACAGTTAAAGATTCTTTCGATGTTTTTTTTCTTCTTTCTGTCCTTAAAGCATGTCTATTAGGGATGCAAAGTGAAATTATTGTGTTTAAAGTCATTGGGAATAATGTCTCTGTTGTCTGTTTACACCATCAACTACATATCCATCTGGGCTCAATTGTTTATTTTATTTTCATTTTTCAGGGTTGAGTTTTAATTTTTGAAAATAATTATGTAAGATAGTTACATGATTGCAAAGCCCAAATCAACAATACTTGCCAGGGTATCCTAGCTCCGGAATTTTTATTGGCACATGTAGGACTATTCTCCTTACATTTTCATGAAAGGGCTCTTCTTCCATTAGTCTGTCACAAAGGGAGCCATTATTCTAGCACT
Source organism: Chrysochloris asiatica (assembly GCF_000296735.1). Taxonomy (NCBI): domain Eukaryota; kingdom Metazoa; phylum Chordata; class Mammalia; order Afrosoricida; family Chrysochloridae; genus Chrysochloris; species Chrysochloris asiatica. The sequence continues at coordinate 10,355,030 of NW_006408622.1, forward strand.
CTGGAGTACTGACAAATTGTCAGGCATTGGAAGGCAAAGCGATTTCTGCTCCTCTGGGTTTGTGGTAAACACATTGCTTTAAACCTTTGCTTCTCATTTGGGTGCAATGTGTGGTCTGGGAACGTTCCAGGGTGTAGGAAAATGTTTTAGCTTTGCAAACAATTTATATAACTGGCCCCTCTCTCAGCCTTCAGGTCTCAGCTCAGATAACACCTTTCAAATAAACCTAATCTGACATCCACCTCCCCTACCCATAAGCACTGGATCGCCAACAGCAAGATCAGCGGTTCAAACCCACCAGCTGCACATATGGGAACTACACAGGGTCACTATGAGTTGGATCCGACTCCGCAGCACTTAACAATAACAACCACCCCCACCTCAAATCGCTTTCCCAAGTTTTCTCTACCGAATCCTCGTAGAGCATTTCCCAGAGCACTTGGTACCATCTGAGAAGTTATTTACATATATGAATATTTATCTCTGCCTTTTCCATGGACTGAAAACTCAATGAGAACCATAGCTTTGTCTGTCTTGGTGGCTTACTGGTTCCTAAGGCTCAGCACAGGGTTCAGCACAATAGGTGGCAGATCTTAAATGAACTAGTACATCCCAACTTTATCACTCAAAACACTCAGACTGGGAAATGACACCAGTCGCTCTGGGAGAAAGATAAAGGCTTTCTGTGCTCCTAAAATGCTCACCTATTTTATGGGACCACTTAGAGAGAAGAAAAGCAAGTATCAGAATTCTTACCTCTTTTATATGGTTTGGGTTTTGTGTGTGTGTGTGTTTTATCAAGCTAAGCTAACTAGGAGGTGGAATCCACAACCAAACCCCAAACCTATGTAGATTTTGAGGTAGACTGAATCTTTATAGGAGCAGACAGATTGATCTTTCTCCCTGCGCTGTGGCTGCTGGGTTTGAGCCGCTGATCTTGGGTTAGCAGCCCAATGCCTAACTCACACCCACCAGAGGTCCTTGTTGTTAAGTGCCGTCGAGATGATTCCGACCCATAGAGTAACCCTGTATAGGGTTTCCAAGGAGCAGCTGGTGAGCTTGAACCACTAACCTTGAAGTTCAGACTATCCAGTCTGATGCATTAGCCCACAGCGCCACACCCGGACTCCTTGGGAGGTAAAATTGTGTTTTAAGAAAATTCTCTATATTCATTGACCCAATCAGAAGCCCAGACTAAAAGGAAACCCTTGAAACTCCTCCCCCATATAAAACCAGCCAATCACAACGAGGAAGAGAAGCGCCCGCCCCTGCCCACTACATCAAAGGCAAAGTGGGAGTTTAGAGAGGCAACGCTTTGGTGGCGTCACTTCCTTGGCAACTATGTTGGTTCCGGACCTTAAATAAATTGGTGGCGGATTAGCCAAAAACGGTGGGGACATGAAAGGGGATTCTAGTAGAATAGTGGGCACAAAGATGGGGTTCATTGGGCACAGGGAGAGTTATGAAGGACAGAGAGAAATATGGGGAGGAGGCTAGACAGGGCTGTAAGAGATGCGGTATGGTGAAAGGAGACATAGGATATTATGAGGGAATGAGAGTGAATTTTGGGGTGTGGGAAAAAGGTTACCACGACAGGAGGGATCTATAGGAACAGGGAGTTAAGGGGGGATAGAAAGAGGGTTTTCGGAGTACCTTAGGAGTCCTGGTGTGGCGCTGTGGGCTAATGCGTCAGACTGCAAAGTCGTTTGAACTGCCAGATCGGTGGTTCAAGCTCACCAGCTGCTCCTTGGAAACCCTATACAGGGTCGCTATGGGTCGGAATCGACTCAACGGCACTTAACAACATCAATAACAACAAAGAGGAGTTAGGGGGTCACCTGGGGAAGAACTTCCCGGAAAGAGACAGGGTTGTAGATACAGGAAACAGGAGAATACTGAAAAGCTGGGGAGGAGATGATGATAGATGGGGAGGGAATTTAAGAGACAGAGAGAGGGTTATGGGGTGGGGATTTGTGGATGAAAGAGTTTTATGTTGCACAAGATGGAAATTATTGGGAGCAGCTAGAGGCGTATGTTGTTGGTGATATGTATCTTCTAATTGACTTCAGGAGCCCTGGTGGCACTGTAGGGTAAACACTGGACTGCTAACCTCCACATCGGCAGTTCAAGACCACCATTCGCTCTGGGAGAAAGATGAGGCTTTCTGCTCCCGTAAAGATCTAGAAACCGTATGAGTATCGTTATGAGTCTGAATCAATTAGACAGCCTTGAGTTTTTTTTTGAATGTGGAGTACATATGTCAGAGTAAGGAGCCCTGGTAGTACAGTGGGTTAAGCATTAGTCTACAAAATGCATGGTGGTTGGTTCAAAATCTACCAGCAGCGCAGAGGGAGAAAGATAACGCTATCTGCTCTACTAAAGATTTATTGTTAAGTGCCGGGGAGTTGGTTCCGACTCATGGTGACCCTGTATAGGATTTCTGAGGAGCAGATGGTGAGTTTGAACCATTGACTTGCGTGGTTCAAACCGACCTTGAGGTCTAGTGCTTATCCTATGTCACCACACTAGGACTCCCTTGGAAAACATAAGGAACAGATCAACTGTGTCCTATAGAGTTGCTATGAGTCAGAATGAACTCAGTGGCTCTGGGTATAGGGCAAAGTAGGACTAAGCTTTAATCTTTAGGGGAGCAAATTGCCAGGTCTTTTCTGCCCAAGTGGCTAGTGGGTTTGACTAACTGATGAGGATCAATGACCATAGCCTTCTATATGGGTAGTAAGTAGCACCTCACTGAAAAGAAAACAAAAATCCTCACCTTTGGACCAATAAATGACATTAGGATAAATGGAAAAAAGATTGAAGTTGTCAAAGACTTCATTTTGCTCAGATCAACCATCAACACTCATGGAAGCAGCAGTCAAGAGACATATTGCATTAGGTAAATCTGCTGCACAAGACCTCTTTAAAGTGTTCAAGAGCAAAGATATCACTTTGAAAACTAAGGTGCTCCTGATCCAAGCCATGGTATTTTCAATAACCTCATATGCATGTGGATGTTGGACAGTGAATAAGGAAGACCGTAGAAGAATTGATGCCTTTGAGTTATGGTGTTGGAGAATATTAAAGTACCATGAACTGCCAAAAGAACAAACCAATCTGTGTTGGAAGAAATACAGCCAGAATGCTCCTTGGAAGCCAGGATGGCCAGATATCATCTCTCGTATTTCAGACATATTATCAGGAGGGACCAGTCCCTGGAAAAGAACATCATGTTTGGTAAGGTGAAGGGTCAGAGAAAAAGAGGAAGACCCCCAGTGGGATGGATTTGTGCATTGGCAGCAGCCGTCAGCTTAAGCGAAACAATGATTGTGAGGTTGGTTCAGAACCAGTTAGTGTTTTGTTCTGTTGTGCATAGAATCGCTATGATTTGGTACTAACTTGATGGTTCCTAACAACAAGTGGGTTTGAACCACAACTGTGAAGTACTTTACTATTGTGCCACAATGGTTCCTTTTAGGGGCCTGGTGTAGCACCATAGGATAAGCACTGAACCACAAGGTTGGCAGTTCAAACTCACCAGCTGCTCCTCAGAAACGCTATACAGGGTTGCTAACAGTAGGAAGGCAGTAGGGCAGTTGAGGGAGAGGGCATATTAGGGAGGGAGAGGACTATTAGAGAGTTATATGACTCAGGAAGTTGGTGATGGGGCAACAAGGGTTATCTGTACACCTAGGTCAGTGTGCCCTCTGCTGGAAGGCCAAGGTCAGCTTCTGGGGCTCTTCTGTCTGGTAGGGTCAGTTCAGATTCCAATCCTCAGGGCCTCTACTCTCGCCTTTCCCTACTTGCTGTGTGCAGATCCTATCTCAGCTTCTCTCTGCACGGCCTATACCTACAGTGTATAGCTGCTGTTCCCTGTGCTCTGTAGCCTTCATTAGCCTGCTCAGCAATATCTGTGGCACCCTTAACAGGCCCCTTTTTGGGGGACTTCCTGCCTTTGTCCATCATGTCCCTCCTCTGCTGCTTCTTCTTTGGGATTCCAGCCCTTGTTTTCTCTGTCAGGGTGAGGTACAACCCCACATCCATTCACCATTCCAGGCATGGATGCCTTTGCTCTGTTCCCCATTCCAGGGCATCACTCAGCTCTCGTCCCCTCTTTTCTCCCAGCCTTCTCCCCAGGGACCATCTTGCCCCTTTCCTCTTTCACCCCTATGCTCTTAGAAGGACATAACACCTGTTTGTTTTTCTTTCTCCCCAGAAACTTGCCTTGCTCCTTCTATATCCTGTGAATCTGTTTCTTCCCTGGAACCCCATGTTTATTGCATGGTCTCCTTTGCCCCTTTCTCCCCAAGGGAGTCATCCTCCCTGCTTGCCCATCTTCTTGGGTTCTGTTCCCCCTCACTGTCCCTTGCCTCCCACCCCAGGTTTCTCCTGAAGGAAACCCCCTCTGTTTTCAACCTTACCCTAACCAGGAACCCCTCTCTTCTCCAGCACAATCATCATCTGTACACCTCTTCTGAGGACACTTCCCTGTCTTCACAGACTTGAGATGCCAACATCTATGGAGAAGAGTCATGACCTTGGCATGGGCATCACAAGTGTCATACTGAGCCTGCTGTTCACTTACTCAGTCCACAGGTGACCTCACAATCCAGTAGACCCTGAAGATGACCTGATACCCATTCCTTGGAGTGCCAGGGATGGCGAGACCTCTTTCTTTCCTAAAGACCCTTAAGTCTCAGATATCTGGCTATGCCCTGCCTCTGCCCCTAGAAAATGTCTTCCCTCTACCTGTACTTTTGAGAAAAATATGAGTTTTGCCTTCTGGGTGACTTTTTATTTTTTTCTTTCTCTCTGTGAGTTTCATCAGGGTTCATTCATTCACTCAACAAACATACTACTGAGCACCTGCTGTGGGCTAGATATTGTTCTAAGTGCAGGAGTACCACATTGAATAAGACAGAACAGACCTTCTACCTCACAGAGCTTACATTGTCCTACAGAAGAACAAAACAAGACAAAAGTAAACTAGATAATTTCAGGGAATGGTAAAAACATAGAGGAAATAAAACAGTAACTTGGGGGTGCTTTTGAAAATGAGGATAAGCTGCTATTTGTAAAATGGAAAGAAGTCTATCTCCACATTAATCTAGAGAAAGGAACTTTGGCAGATGAAACAACAAATGCAAAGGCTCCTTTGAAATCCAGCAATGAGAGAATATTAGGAGATGAATTTGGAGAGAGTTGTTGTTAGATGCCATTGAGTTGGTACCGAGTCGTAGTGACCTTATGCACAACAGAACAAAACACTAACTGGTTGTGTGCCAACCTCACCGACGATGCTATGCTTGAACTCACTGCTGCTGTCACTGTGCAAATCCATCTCATTGGGGTCTTCCTCTTTTTCTATGATCCTCCACATTGCCAAGCACGATAACATTCCCTAGGGACTGGTCCCTCCTGACAATATGTCTGAAGTATGAGAGATGAAGTCTGGCATCCAGGCTTCCAAGGAGCATTCTGGCTATATATTTTCCAACACAGATTTGTTTGTTCTTTTGAAAGTGTGGTACTTTTAATATTCTCTTTCAACACCATAACTCAAATGCATCAATTCTTCTGCAATCTTCCTTATTCACTGTCCAACTTTCACATGCCTAAGAGGTTAATAAAAATACCATGGCTTGGGTCAGGCACACCTTAGTTCTCAAAGTGACATCTTTGCTCTCGAACACTTAAAGTAGGTTGAGCAGCAGATTTGCCTAATGCAGTATGTTGTTTAATTTTTGTTGTTTAATATCTTGACTGCTGCTTCCATGAGTGTTGATGGTTGATTTGAGCAAAACGAAGTCTGTGACATCTCCAATCTTTTCTCCATTCATATTGATGCCGTTTATTGGTCCAATTTAATTTTGGTGTATACCAATTTGATTTCTGTATATAGCATCTGGTGAGGTCCTGTGTACAGTCATCTTCTATGTTGTTTAAAAAAGGTATTTGCAATGAATAAGTCATTAGTCTTGAAAATTCTGCCATGCCATCTCCAGCATTGTTTCTATCAAAAAGGTCATGTTTTCTAATGACTGATCCTTCCTCTTTGTTTCCAACCTTTGCATTCCAATCACCAGTAATTATCAATACATCTTGATTTCATGTTTGATCAATTTCAGACTGAAGAAGTTTGTAGAGCCCTTCAATTTCATCATCATTGGCTTGAATGGTTTGTGCAGAAATAGTGGTTTTCCTTGTAGGCGTATGGATATTATCCTATCACAGCATTATACTTCAAGATAGGTTTTGAAATGTTCTTTTTGATGATGAATGTGACGCCATTCCTCTTCAATTTGTTATTCCCAGCATAGTAAACCTTGTAATTGTCAGATAAAAAATGGCCAATATAAATCCATTCAAATTCACTAATGCCTAGGATATTGATCTTTATGCATTCTGTTACATTATTTGACAACTACCAATTTTCCTAGGTTCATACTTCATACATTCCATGTTCTGATTAGTAATGTGCATTTACAGCTGTTTCTCCTCATTAGGAGTTGTGCTTCATTAGCCAACGAAGGTCCCGAAGGCCATTCATGTCATCATGGTCAACTCTACTTTGAGGAGGTAGCTCTTCTCTAGTCATATTTTGAGTGCCTTCCATCCATCCTGAGGGGCTCATTTTCTGGCACTGTATCTGACAATATTCTGGTGTTATTCATAATGTTTCACTGTTCTATATTCAGGGTTAGATTTGTATAATTTAAAATCACATATATACATATAATGAAAATAACTTTAAAATAGTTTAAATATTTAATATATTTCACAATGTAAATGGGAATCCTGATGTGGCACTGTAGGACGTTTGAACTGCAGGGTTGGCAGTTCAAACTCACCAGCTGCTCTTTCGAAACACTATACAGGGTCATTATGAGTCAGAACAGACTTGATGGCACTTAACAACAACAACAATAATATAAATGGGAGCCCTGGTGGTGCAGTGTTAAGGCACTCAACTGCTAACCAAAAGATCAGTGATTGAAACCCACCAGCTGCTCTGCACGAGAAAGCTATAACTGTCTGCTTCTGTAAACATGTGCAGCCTTGGAAACCCTAAGGGGAGTTGGAATCGACTCAACCGTGTGGGTCTGGTTTGGTTGTAGCTTTCCTGTACGTGCTAGGTAGGAAAGTATTAGGAGAGAGCAGCAGTCAGTGGAAGGCCGGCAATTTTTGCACTTGAGTACTTGTGTTCTAAAGAATAGCAAATGTTTCCTTCTGTTTGTACACAGTGCCAGAGACCTGTGAACTTGCTAAGGGCACAGGAAAGTGATGGTGGTGCTGTCAATTGCTGTGGGGTTGATTTAGACTCATGTGTGCAGAGTAGAACTGCTCCACAGGGTTTTCAAGGCTATGATCTTTCAGAAGTAGACTGTCAGACCTATCTTCCGAGATGCATACAAAACTCACACATACATTCATACACTGGGCCCACAATTATTGGCTGAAAATCTGAAGTTAATAGAAACTTACACAGATCTCATAACAATTTAAGATTATGTCAATTTCATCACTTGTTAAATTTGGCATTGATAAAAATACAATCTCCCTCTTATGACCTAAGATACGGTCGATCTTAATGAATATTCTATGTGAATTTGACCAGAATGTGCATTCTGTTGTTGTAGGAGGAAGTTTCTATAAATGTTAATTAAATCCAGTTGATTAATGATGTTTCTCAGTTTTACCATATAATTACTGATTTTCTGTCTGATGGTTCTGTCAATTGCTGATAGAAAGGTGTGGAAGTTTCCATATTTTGTTGATTTTAAAAGACCTAATTGATAGGGATTGAATTGTGCTCCCCAAAATTCTGTGTTGTAAATCCTTGTCTCTAGGTCTATGACTATAATCCCATTTGGGAACTCATCTTTGTTATGTTAATGAGATGGGCTTAGTGTAGGGTGTATTTTGGGTCAAGTCTTTTGTTGTTGTTAGATACCATGGAGTTGGTACCAACTTATAGTGATCCTGTACCCAACAGAACGAAACACTGCCCAGTCCTGGGCTAACCTCATAATTCTAACACCTGAGCTCATTGCTGCTGCTATAGTGCCAATCCATCTCATTGGGGGTCTTCCTCTTTTGCTCTGACCCTACATTTTATCAAGCATGATATCCTTTGCCAGTGGCCCTCCTGGTAACATGTCTGAAGTATAAGAGATGGAGTCTGGCTACCCTGGCTTCCAAGGCCCACACTGGCTGTACTTCTTCCGACACAGA
>NW_006408622.1:10365414-10372574 GCF_000296735.1 Chrysochloris asiatica
ACATCATACCAATCTTTCTTAGAAAATGGATCAACCACTTTCTTCTTGGCTCCTTTTTTGCCACCTTTGTAAGGCATTGGTTCTTGCCGACCGCCATGGTGCTGCTCAGAGAGCCAAAAGGTGACCATTTCTTTTTGGTACAGTGACTCTGTGTTCCTTCTATCTTCTTTTGACGATTTCTACATCATTCAATATTTTACCCATAGAATCCTTTCAATACAAGTCAAGGCTTGAATTTTTGAGATACAAGATTTTTGAGATATGAAAGAGGGTAAATAAGAAAGACGCAGTCAGAGATGGGGGAAGAGAGATGCCAAGTCACATGAAGATTGGCCCAGAGCAGAAGCTCGGAAACAAGGACCTTCCTGCAGAACTGACAGAGGGAAAGAGTCTTCCCTACTGGATTGGCACCCTGCGTTCACACTTCTAACATCCAAAACTGTGAGAAGGTTACTTCTGTTTGTTAAAGCCATCCACTTGTGGTATTTCTATTGTAGCAGCCCTCGAGAACTAAGATACCCATGTTGTAGCGCAGTTAGTTAAGCTTTGGGCTGCTAACCCGAAGGTTGGTGGTTTGAATCCACTAGACCACTGGAGGAAGATGAGACAGTATGCTATCCATAAAGATTTGGTGGTGATTTTGTGCCAGAAAGGCGCCCTGGTAGTGTAGCAGATTATGAGCTGGGCTGCTAACCTCAAGGTCAGCAGTTTGAACCTACCAGCTGCTCCTCCAGAGAAAGATGAGGCTTTCTGCTCTTGTAAAGATTTACAGCCTCGGAAACCATATAGAGTCTGTATGAGTCAGAACTGACTCTATGGCACATTACTACCACCAGCATGTGCCACGGAGTTGCTCCAGAGTGGTTGGTAGAGTCTAACTTCTGACCTTGAGGTTATCAGTCTAACTCAGAACTCATTACACCTCCAGACCTCCTTCCATAAAGACTGACAGCCTTGGAAACGCTACAGAGCAGCTCTACTCTGTCCTAATCAGCCCCTATAAGTCAGTATTGACCCAATGGTTCTGCTGTATTATACATTTTATTAAATCACTGCTTTTATTACCTTTTTCTTTCTAAAATCTAAGGTTAAATATCTAGTTTATTTATATATTCAGGCCTTCTTTACTTAATAATTTACCTTTAAATTTAGCTTGAGGTTACCCTCTTTTTTTAATGTTTTCTAAGGAAACCCTATCCAGGGCTGCTGATTCACAGCCTACCCCACTGCACACAACTACCACCACCGTTCTATTTTTGTGGGGAGCATAGTGGCACCACAGAATAAGCACTGGATTATGAACCACAGTGTTGGTGGTTCGAGTCCACCAGCTGCTCCCCAGAAGAAAGATGAGACTTTCTGCTCCCGCAGGGATCGAAAACCTTGGAAACCCTACAACTGCATTACTATGAGTCAGAGCCAACTAAGACACAACAACATCAACATTCTCTTTTTGCATGCATTATGCTCGTATCTTTATTTCAGTCTTTTACAATTTTAGATGTTTTCCTTGAATTTAAAAATTTCTTAATGTGAAATATCTTACTTGCTAGGAAATCTTCAAATCTTATAGTCAACGTGATGACTTATTTGTTTGTTTTTGTTACATCCCAGTTTATAAACTGTTGTTTGCTTTTCATTAGTATTAGTGTTGTTGTTGTTGTTAAGTGCCGTCGAGTCGGTTCCGACCCAGAGCGACCCTGTACAGGGTTTCCGAGGGTGTAAATCCTTACGGGAGTAGAAAGCCTCATCTTTCTCCCGCGAAGCAGCTGGTAGTTTCGAACTGCTGACCTTAAGGTTCGCAGCCCGATTCGTAACCACTACGCTATTAGTATTAGATGATGTTTAGTCTCCCCCTCTCCTTTGATACGTGGAAATGTCTTCTGTGATATTAACTCCCTTGTCATTTTCCCTTAATGACCTGCAGCTTGTTTAATTGTCTCGCCAGTAAAGTAATTTTATTCATTCAATTCACAAACTTTAAAAATAACCCTTATCCTTGAAGTTAATGAATTTGACAATGATATGTCTAGATTTGTACGTTCACTTCTATAAATGTTTGTAGTGCTCTGTGGTTGCTAGGTGCTGACTATGGCTCATAGTGACCTTGTATATAACAGAATGAAAGATGGCCTTGGTCTGGTACCATCCTCTCAATAGTAGGCATGTTCAACCCATTGTTGTGACAATCCATCTCATTGAAGGTCTTTCTCTAGTTTATGGATGCTCTGCTTACAAGTATGACGTCTTTCTCTAGGGCTTGGTCCCTCCTGTAAGCACTTTCAATTTGATTTGAAGACTCAAGGTTATCTTTGGATTAGGTAGAGTTTTCTTTGATCATTGTTTTCCCATGATTCCTTTTTCTCCTTTTGGAACTGGTTTCTACTTCTCTTTCTTGAAACTCTCTGGGTTTTAACCATGGGTCTTCCACAGCTCCCGGTTCCTCTCTGGTAAGTCCTCAATACTACAACCCTTGGTTCCCAAGTGTGTTGGTGCACGTTAAACAGGAGAGGCACATTCAGGGATCTGAGAGCACACAGCCAATTGCCAATGGGAAATGTGGCAAGAGAGGAGTCAAAATAAATCAATAAAATAGCTAACAAACCAAAGAGGAGGTTAATACTGAAGGAAGAAGGAATGGGATCTGGCTGGAAGAATGGGGGAAAGTGAAACAGATGATTTCAAGGGATTTGGGTATTAGAGCTTAGAACTAATTAAATGGTGAGCAGGAGGGGCTTTGCTTCACTATAGTAACTATTTGGGCCACAGAATGTTTCTTAGTTACCAAGTAAAAATGTGGAGCAGTAGGGGTTCCCTTTCTTGGGCTCAGGACATCCCAGCTTAGAACTTTGATGCATTGGTGGCTTGGAAAGAAGTGGACATCCAATTCAATGCAGGACTCAGCTGAAGAACCTCTACCTCCAGAATCCAATAAACCTAAAGTTAAAGCCTGGGGGTTAGGGTGAAGCTCTTAGAATGACCTTGGAACTTTAACTTTTCTGTGATGGCCTGTCAAAGCCAATGGATGCTCTTGGTCAAGAACCCTTAGCTATTTGAACCTAACTCTTCAGGGAGATGAGCACAGACACCTCACTTGCTTGCCTGGGCTCCTGTTTCCATTACACACAGGACTGGTACAACCAAGGACATTTTGACAGTATTCAAATAGAAAAAAAGTCCAAGGGGGAACTTGGTGGCTTTCAGATTGTGTGTGTGTGTTTGACTCTGTGTTGTGTTTATGTGCTCTGCATGCACCTAGGTCCACTACTAAGTCCAGCTACTTGTTTCTATTTCTGCTCTTAACAAATTCCTCCTGACTGCAGAGCCTGGAACTCTTCCCCCAGGTCATTTCGTGACTGGCTCCTGTCACCCTTTAGGTCTCAGCTCAGATGTTCCCTTCTCAGGGAGCCCTCTCTGAGCACACACCTCCCCCGCCCCATTTCTCCCTCCTCTGTCCCTCTTCCTCTGCATATTAGTTATTCCTTTCATAGCCCCTGGTCCTCAGTTAAATAATGTTTCTTATTTGCATGTTTCTCCTCCATGTATACCGTGGGCTTTGAACTCCAGGTTTTCTCTGCTTTAGTCCCATATGACCCTCAGTGCCATATGCAGACTAGTGCACAGTAGGTTCCCAATGAACAAATAAACAAAAAGCCCAAACCCAATGTGTTAGAGTGTAGACCTGCACCATAGGGTTTTAGGAATAAACCCATTGCACTCAGATTCAATCTGGAATATACCTGTATGTATATAAGACCCCACATACACTATGCACTGAACCAATCAGGAATTCAAGTAGGGAACAAAGAAGGGAAGTGGGGTGGTAAGTCTTTGGAACCCCACCCTCTTATGAATTGACTCAATCTAGACTGATGGCAGAAAGGGGAGGGGCTGGGTTGCTTGGTTTACTTGCATTGAACCTATCAAACCAGATCTAAACACTGGAGACACTCTGGAGCAGCCAATCAGAATGAAGCTGTGGACAATAGAGAGGCTACCCTCCCTCCCCCATTCCCCATGGTCTGTAGTGCCTCAGACACTGAGGAGCAAAGGGAAGTCCTAGGGGCCTTTACTGGGTTTGTGAGGGGTTATCAGGAAAGAGTGGGAGAATTTAAGTGTGTATGGGAAGGATTTAGAGAAAGAAAGGGAAATACTTTGAGGTAGACAAAGAGGGGACCATGGCTGGGTGTTGGGGAGAGGGATTATGAGACAATAGAGGATAGATGAGTGTGTTACAGGGTCAGCAAACACATATGGAAACCTAGAGGGGCGGTGGGTTCCTTGTTTTCCCCTGGCTTGAAAACCAGGCTGTCTGGTGGTGGGGCAGTTATAGTTTTCAGTGCCCTTGGGCTGGTTTCCATTTCTTGAGAATTCTGATGTCCACTCTCCTGGTCCTATTATTCTAGTCTGCAGATTCCGCCTACCCAGCGTTACCTTTTCAGGCCAGGGTCCATTGCTACTGCGGCTGACCCCTGGGACCCGGAGTTCAAGAAGATCCAGATGCAACCACTCACTCCTATGCAGCCGGTCATTTTGATGTCTTTGCATCGCCCCCAAAGGGACTATTTGTTTCTCTCCGTCACATCCATCTTCTTCTTCATCCTGCTGGCAATCCCAGCCCTCATATTCTCCTTCAAGGTGGGTGCCACCCAGCTACCACCAACCACTGGTGTCTGCAGATCTGCCTCCTTTTTTCTGTCTCACCTTGCTGCTCCTTCCCTTGGACCTCTTTTTTCTCCTCTGATGTCTGCCCCTCCATCTTCTACCAACTAGCTACCCTTGCTCCCCTTCAGGAGCCCTAGGTTTGCTTCCCCCTCCCATTTGTTCTACTCAGGTCCATTCTGGCATTTTGCCCCCTTTTCTCCTTATCTCCCTCATGCCCCCCTGCCCCCCTTTCACTTTCCCCAGAGATGCCCTGACTTCAGTTCTCTCCTCCTTTGGAAAGACTCTCACCAGACTACCTTTACCCTCACAGACTCGGGAAGCCAATTTCCATGGGAATCAGAAAAAAGCACAGATATATTCCAGACTGGCCTTTGGTTTCAGCATCTCAAGCATCTTGGTGGGCGTCACTGTCGTCCTTTACTTTGCTGTAGTCAGACTCTTGAAACAGGAAATGTAAGCTCATACTGGACTATACCTCCTGGGTCTTCTTGGAGACTTTGAACTTAGATATGACATCAGAACTTACCAGTTCTGGAGGAAGAACCTTTCCATCAGCATTTTTAAGAGCAATAAATTTTATGGGAAAGTTTCTGCTTTCTGATTTATCATACGTACGTGCACACAGGTTCACATGTCCCAGGGTGTCCATGGGGATCCTTCATATACTCAGGGCACATTCATTAGGCAACCACTCTGTGTGTCAGGCAACATTTTAGGCCTTAGTGATTCAGTGCTGATTCAGACAGATGAAGAAGTGTCTACTTTCATAAAATTTACACTATATTGAAAGAACACAAAAAATGAGAAAAATATAAATGAAGATTAGCATTCTAGTTTACATCTAGTTAGCGTATCTAATAGAACTTTATTCAACAATAGAAATAGTCTTTCGTCTGCTGTGTCCAATATAGTAGCCACTAGTCATGTGTGTGGCGCTGTGGGCTAATGCGTCAGACTGCAAACCCGTTTGAACTGCAAGGTCAGTGGTTCAAGCTGCTCCTTGGAAACCCTATACAGGGTCGCTATAGGTTGGAACCAAGATGATGGCATTTAACAACAACAATAATAGTCACATATAGCTACTAATCTTGATGTGGTGTTGTAGGTTATGCACCAGAGAACTAACTGCAAGTTCAGTGGTTCAGACCCACAAGCTGCTTCTGGGAAACCCTATACATGGTTTCTATGAGTTAGAACTGACTTAATGGCATATAACAGCAACAAATCACATATGGCTGGCTAGTGAATGCTTAAAATGTAGCTTCTGCTAGTGAATAATGTAATTCTTTTGATTTTGTTTAAGCATAGTTAATTTTAACTTAATTTTCCATATGTGGTTAGTGTCGATCTTACTGGACACAGTACAAGAAGTAAAGAGCATGTAGGCTCCAGCTTTGCTATTAGCCACTTTCCAAGTTCTGCCCGTTATCTAGTTCTATGGACGAAACAGACTCTAGGCTGTATAATCCAAGGAAATTTTTAGATTTGGGTGAGTTCCTGGAGGAAGTCCCAGGCAGCACATAACCCCTGCAGTTCACCTCCACCAAGCAATGGTTCTGGTCTGAGTTGCACAGTAAACCCTACGCAGGAAGATCTACTTGGAGTGGATGGTCTCCTAAGAATGTAACACATTATAGCTAAGGGATTCACCAAGCAAGAAATACATCAGCCATAGAAAGGGCTTTTTTCAATGTTAATGACCAATTTGGTGATTTATCTGTTACAAGGTTTAGAGAGCAGTTGGGTAGCATGATGCCTGACCACTCCTACTCAATCTCAGTACTCAAATTCCATGCTTCCAGGGACTGGGGGTGAATGCCCAAAATGTGAAGGGTGCCGGGGGGTCCTGTGTCGGGGTCCCGCCTCAACAAAGGATCACCTCGGCAAACACGGGGTTTAATGGGAGTGAGATGTCTAGTAGGCGAAAGAAAAGAGACAGAAAAGACAGAGACAAGATTGATGCAAGCCGACAGGCAAGCTAGCACACCAAGCTAGCAGAGCTCTAGTCTTTTATTGTCAGAAGAAGGAAATTGACACAAAAGAAAATAATGACAAAAATGTTGATTATTCACTCAATACAGGATACGAGATCATTCATGTGATACAAGACACAATGATTCACAAAATTATCTTTAACTTCTGAGGACATCATGATTCGTCTTAATAGGCTAAAATCCTTATTTCTATGAGAAAGGTTCAAGCAAGCAATTACAGGTTATACATTAACTTCTAGGTCTGTGTAACCTAGGGCAGCAACTTACGGTTTCTTAAAAGGTGTTTAACATATTTTCAAAACTTAGTCACAAGTGGGTAAAGGAGAGAGGCTTTAGAGTTTTTACTAAAGACTAAGTTATACTTTCTAAAGAAACTTAAACTGCTTCTGTGTCTTTTGCAGAAAATACATGCTTCTGTTAGTGAACAAGATTTCAGATACCTAACTTCCATTGTTAAACTAATGATTCTTTTCTCCTTGCTTCTACAATTATAGGGAAGGT
>NW_006408622.1:10373254-10378916 GCF_000296735.1 Chrysochloris asiatica
GGCAGTGACATTTACATGAGAGCCATTGATCAGAACGTTGTGCGTATTATTACTGAAAACAATCACTTTCCCAGAAGCTACAATTACCGGAGTTAAGAGCATAAAGAACAAGTACAGAATGCACAAAAGTATAATTAAAGAAAATTGCACAGAGGTGGCCAAACAGTGAGTTCGCCAAAGCTTATGAACCCGGGACTTCAGGGAGTTACTTCCCTGGCCCGCAGGGTCCATGGCCCGTAAGCCTGAGGAGGGCTCAAAGACTGGATTTTCGTCCATGTTATCCTTGTGCCTCAACTTCTCAGTGCTGATTACGTATGCTGCGGCCGCCAGCAGAAGGGCGTTACTGAGAACAACATTTAAGAGAGAGAAGCACACATGGACACACAGATACAAACAGCTATAGAGCCACACGGCTGCTCCCTGGGGCCGTCTCTGTGACAGATGATGCCCCTTCCACGTTGAGATGCCTCCATGGTTAAGGGAACCAGATGTCCAGACCCTATCCCATTTTCTCTATACACTGAAGCTCCAACTCTGTCTACAGGCAAAATAGAAGCCTTCCGTTGTCTCTTACTGCTCAGGATAACCAGGGCTCCTCCACAAGCTAAATCAGATAATTTCCCTCCCTGATTTAAACCCTCCAACAGATTCCCATGGTTCTTGGGATCAAATCCCTCACCTAGCTTCCCAGGCCCTGCCTCGTCTGCTGCTTCCTTCCTTCCCCTCTCCTTCTTCATTATACTGCAGCCACCCTCGTACCTGTTCCTGGAACTCACCAGACTCTTTCCCATCTTTGCACTTGTCCTCCTTGTCCGGAGTACTTCCTCCAGATAGCTTTCTGATTGCCTTCTTATTCTTCAGTCTCAGATTAGAAGTCATTTCCTCAGAGGGGCCTTTTCTCCCATCCCACCTGAGGTCATCTTGGGTCGCTTGATTTTTTTGCTATTTCCCCCAGCCCTCTCTGAAGCCATCTTGTTTATTTCGTTGAATCTTTATACTCCATCTGTCTTCTGGACTGAGAACTCCCAGAACCCTGGCCTCGTCTATTTTAGTCTTGGCTATCAAAAATATATCTATATCTATTCTGGTAGCGTAGTGGTTACGAATCGGGCTGCGAACCTTAAGGTCAGCAGTTCGAAACTATCAGCCGCTCCGCGGGAGAAAGATGAAGCTTTCTGCTCCCATAAAGATTTACAGCCTCGGAAACCCTGTACAGGGTCGCTATGGGTCGGAACCGACTCCATGGCACATAGCAACAACATAGAACTATCTCTATCTATCTATCTATCTATCTATCTATCTATCTATCTATCTATCTATCATCTATCTATCTCCAGCCCTCATCACTTAAGAAACCAATGTTAAGAATCAGCCCAGCATTTCTTAGTATTTGAGGCCCGCCTACTTTATTCATTGAACCAATCAGGAGTTCAAACTGGGACCAAAAGAAGGCAAGTATCTGAAATCACACCTCTTTATTCATTGAATCAGTCAACAAGACAGGCAGAGGATCGAAGTAAGGGACAATACCTGATTAACACCTTTTGAGTTCATTGAACCAACCAGAACTAGGTCTAAGCGCTTGACACCTCCCGCCTCCTTCCCATGTTGTTGTTGTTGTCGTTAAGTACCGTGGAGTCGGCTTCGACTCATAGTGACCCTACACAGGGTTTCCAAGGCTGTAAATCTTTACGGGAGCAGAATTGCCTCATCGTTCTCCCGTGGAACCACGGGTAGTTTCGAACTGCCGACCTTAAGGTTAGTAGCCCGATTCGTAATCACTACGCTACCAGAGCTCCTTCCCTCCCATGTAGGAGCAGCCAATCATAATGAAGCTGTGGCCAATAGATAGAGAGGCCACGCCCTGTGACTCAAAAAACGCTAGGGTGGTCTCAGAGAGGCCTGAGCCGCAGAAGTCCCGCGGGCAGCAACTGGGTTTGTGGAGGAATATCAGTAAAGAGTGAGGAAGTTTAAAGGGGACATGGAAAACTTAGAGTGGGAGTGTGGGGGGGTGTCGGGTGGGTAACAGTAGATACCTCAAAGGCCACTAAGGAATAGGCAGGAGGTTAGCAGGTGACCGGGAAAGAATTATAGGGTCACAGGAAACTGTTTTGGGAGAGGCGGAGGGATTTGTATGGGACAAGGAGGAGGATAAATGGGAACTAGAAAAGAGTTATGAAGAAGAGACAAGGACTTTTAGGAGATGGGGTAAAGGGTATATAGGATAGGGAGGCTGCTTTATGGGTCAGGGAAAGAGCTAGAAAGGGACCACGAGGAGGTTATCGGGATCACAGGAGGGGGATTTGGCAGTGCAAGGAGAGATGTATGTGAAGAAATAGAGGGGTTTATAGGGTCGGAGAAGTCTAGGAAGGAAATTATGGGGGTTATTGGAGGGAGTGACGGGAGAGAGCTACGAGGCTATGGACAGGAAAGGATTATTGGGGAGGAGGGAGAGTTTACACGGGACAGGGAGGGGTTATAGGGAGAGGGAAGGATTATGGGGTGATCAGAAGGGGGACTATAGGATTAGGAAAGGGAGAGAAGTAGGATACGGAAAGAATTATAGAAGAGGGAACATGGACTGTAGATAGAGGATTATTAGGGTGACAGAGACAGGGCTGTTGTTAAGTGCTGTCGAGTTGGTTCCAACCCATAGCTACCCTGTATAGGGTTTCCGAGGAGCAGTTGGTGAGTTTGAACTGCCGACCTTGCGGTTCAATCTGATATTGAGGTCTGGTGCTTATCCTATAGTGAGTGCCACACCAGGGCTCCAGAGATAGGGTTAGAGGAGTATAAAGAATGGAGCTCCGGTAGCGTAGTGGTTACGAATTGGGCTGCTAATCTCATGGTCAGCAGCAGTTCGAAATTACCAGCTGTTCCATGGGAGAAAGATGAAGCTTTCTGCTCCTGTAAAGATTTACAGCCTTGGAAACCCTGTACAGGGTCGCTATGAGTCGGAACCGACTCCACAACACATAACAACAACAACAAGAAGCTAAAACAGCAGTTCTCAAAGGTGGTCCTCAGCTTCACTTGGGAACTTCCTAGAAATGCAAGTTCTCTGGTCCACTACGGATCTACTGAATGAACAAATCTGGGTCTGGGGTCTAGCAATATGCTTTAAGATGTCCTTCAGGTGATTCTTATGTATGCTCATTTTTGAGAATCACTGGGCCTTTTAATTGGACATTCAAACCGAACACTTTTTAGACTGAAAGGGCACTATGAATAATTTGTTAGGGCCAAGATCCACAGAACAGATTGGGAAATTAACATGAAACGTGTAACTGGATAGTTCTGGGTGAGGTCAGCAAAAGAAGTGGGCAGGGTTTATGTTATTTAAAGGATGCTATAGGGCCAGTGAGGGTACTATATAGAGACAGTGGGGGGGGGTCGCAGGGTCCGTTTCCCCTCAGTGGAGTCCAGGGTCACTGTGGGGTGTGTGGCATTCCCAGTGGTCTCCATCTGGTGGAGATGGTTCTGCCAGTCTCCATTTTTCAGTGTCCGTCCCATTTTCTTGGTCCATCTACAGATCCTGTTCCCTTTGACTAGGGTCGATGACAGCTGTGGCTAGCCTCGGTGACTCAGAGTTCAAGGTCACCATGATGCAACCCATCTACAAGAGGTCCTTTGACATTCCTATAAAGGACCACCTGTCTCTCTCCATCTTTTCATTCTTCTGCTGCTTCCCATTGGGAATAGTTGCCATCATATTCTCCTGCTTGGTGGGTAGGGATTGCCCATACTTCCAATGTGGAACACCCCAACCCCATCCTGTCCCCCTTTCCATAGGTGCCATAGGAGTCTCCTCCCCAGCACCCTCTCCTCTCTAGTTATTAAACCTATCACTGTTCCCATCCCGTCATCCTAGCTACTCAGTGGCTTATCCCTACCCTATTTCCCATCCTTCTGACCCTGCTTCTTCCCAAAGATTCCTTGTGATTCCCCTTTATACCCGGTCCTGCTCAGACACAATAGCTGATGCATCAGTTCACTCCATTACTTCCTCCCTCCCCCAACCTTAATCAAGGCCCTCAGCTTCTCTTCAGGGAACCATTCTGTCATTTTGTCCCTTTCTTGAAAAAAACAACAACAAAACAAACACCTCCACCAGCCTGTCTTCACCACTTCAGGTACGAAGAGCAAATCATTTGGAAGACAAGATCAGAGCAAGGAAGAATGCTAAACTGGCCCTGGGCTTCAGCATCTCAGCTGTCATTCTGGGCATGTTAATATTCCTGATCTTCCTTAAACAACTCATCGACACGGAACTGGCCCCGGAAAACACAGATTATTATGAATACCCTTGAGCCAAGAAATCTACTAAGTGTACTCTTGAGTTCTTCAGAGTGCCAGACACCCAAGGCCTCCTTGCTCTCTTGGGAACCTTTCTTTAGACTTGGATTTGGACATCAGTGTTCTGTCCCTCCCCCTGATCCTGCCTCTACCCCATGGTGGAAGTCTCCCACCAGCACTTTTGAGAGCAATACATATGATGTCGCCTGCACAATTGTGTGTGTGTGTTTGTGTGGGTGAGGTGTAGATTTATATGTCTCTGAATGCTAGTCCTGTTGCTACTGGGCTTCATTAATTCATTCAACCATTCATTGCACACTTTCTATGTATGAGATGCTGATCTAGGGCCTAAGGATTCAGTGTTAAATGGGATAGATAAAGCTACTGCGTCACAGAATTTGTGCTATTGTGAAGGAGCCAGAACATAAATAAGAAAAATATAAACAAGACTTTCAGATTGACATAAACAATATAAAGGAAATGAAACAGAGACTGAGGAGTAGGGAAGAGACCTTCATGGTAATGCGTTTGCAGCCCTCTCAGGAGGCAACATTTGAGCTGTGGCGTGAAACATGAGGAGAGATTCTATAGTAGACAGAAAAGCAATGTCAGTGGTAAGAAGAAGCATGACTCAAACTAGGAAGAAATAAACACAGAGCCTAGAGAATAGTCATGAGAAGAAATAGAACAACCAAGGTCAACACTGGTGTGCGTATATCTACTTGTGTCTTGGCTTGTGTGGGATAATGCACTGGACTACAGGGTTGTTTTGAACTGCAATATCAATGGTTGAAATTCACCAGCCACTCCTCAGACACCCTATATAGGGTTACTATGAGTCAGAACTGCCTCAACGGCATTTAACACAACAACAACAACAACGATGCCTAACGATCGTGAACATTTCTTCATATATTTGTTGGTTGCCTTAGTGAAGTGTCTGTTCACTAAGTGAATGTCCTGTGCCCATTTTTAAATTTAATTGTCTTTGCCCTGTAGAGATGTTGTAGTTTTCTATAAATTTTAAATATTAGTCCCTCGTCTGATATGTCATTGCAAAAAAGTTTTTCCCAGTCTGTGGGCTCCCTTTTTACTCTTTTGGTGAAATCTTTTGATGCACATAGTTTCCAATTTTTAGGAGGTCCTAGTCATCTATTTTGTCTTACACGGTTTGTGCATTTTTTGTAATGTTTGATAGTTTATGTTTGCCATGTATTAGACCTCCTAAATGTGTCTTTAGCTTTTCATTGATGATCTCTATAGTTTTAGGTTTTACATTTAGGTCTTTAATCCATGCTGAATTCGCTTTTGTATGTGGTGTGAGTTTACATTTAGGTCTTTAATCCATGCTGAATTCGCTTTTGTA
>NW_006408622.1:10381961-10383337 GCF_000296735.1 Chrysochloris asiatica
TTGGCCCAGGATCGGACATTGTTTCGTTCTGCTGTGCATGGGGTCGCTATGAGTCGGTTCCGACTCGATGGCACCTGACAACAACAACAACAAAAATCATATTTAACGGTGAAATTTTAAATAGTCCCTCCCTAAGAAGTCCTGGTGTGGTGCTGTGGGTTAATGTGCCAGACTGTAAAGCCATTTGAACTGAAAGGGTGGTTCAAGCTCACCAGCTGCTCCTCGGAAAACATATACAGGGTCGTTATGGGTAGGCATCCACTCTACAGCACTTAAACAACAACAGCAACAAGAATTCCTGGTGTGGTGCTGTGGGTTAATGCTCTGGACTGCTAAGTTGGTTTGAACCACAAGGTCGGCGGTTCAAGCTCATCAGCCATTCCTCAGAAACCTTATACAGGGTCACTATGGGTTAGAACCGACTCAACAGCACTTAACAAGTTTGTAAACAAGGAAATGATACTCATTCTTGCAGCTTCTATTCAGCACTGTATAGAAGGTCCTAGGCAGTGAAAGAAATGTAAATAATATTTGAAGATGAAATTATTGTGTAAGGAGTCCTGGTGTGGCGTTGTTGGATAAGCACTGGACTGCAAGGTTGGTTTGAACCACAAGGTTGGCGCTGCTCAGAAACCCAATAATCTTGCTAAAGTCCCATAATTAGTTTCCTTTTGCTTTCCACTATATACCATAATGACATCATCATTGTTGTTAAGCGCTGTTGAGTTGCTTCAGTCTCATAGCGACCTTATATAGGGCTTTTGAGGAGCGGCTGGTGGATTTGAACTGCAGACCTTGCAGTTCAAACTGACTTTGTGGTTCACAGCTTATCCTACAGAGCCACACCGGGACTACTTATTGTATATATAAAACAGAATTTTATTTCAATACATTAGCAAAACATAATTGGAAAATAAAAATTTTAAATGCTATTTATAATACCATTTTATAAAACAAAATATTTAGAAATAATAGAGGTTAAGCAAGACCTTTGTACTGAACACTAAAAATCACTGTAAAAAAATTTAAAAGACCTAAATAAATGGAAAGATATACAATATCACAGACTGAAACTTGCACGATTTTTAAGATATTAGTTTTTCCAAAATTAATTTATAGATTCAATGCAATTACAATTAAAATCCTCCCAGGGTAGAAAAGCATTTGTTGTTTTCTGTAACTTTGCTTCTAATGCTGGGTTGAGATGATATCTTGTTGTTGTTTTGATTTTTATTCCTCTCTGGTAGCGTAGTGGTTACGAATCGGGCTGCGAACCTTAAGGTCAGCGGTTCGAAACTGCCAGCCGCTCCGCGGGAGAAAGATGAGGCTTTCTACTCCCGTAAAGATTTACACCCTCGGAAACCCTGTACAGGGTC
>NW_006408622.1:10383726-10386558 GCF_000296735.1 Chrysochloris asiatica
GTCTTTAATCCATGCTGAATTCGCTTTTGTATGTGGTGTGAGTTTACATTTAGGTCTTTAATCCATGCTGAATTCGCTTTTGTATGTGGTGTGAGGTGTGCCTTATCAGCAAATGAAGAAGTGAAACCTTCACTCCATTGTTAGTTATTTTGTTATATTTTTTAGTGTTAAATCAACCTGACATCGTCTTTCTTATTATTGCTCAATTCCATTTTCTAATATTTTGCTCAGGAATATATTTTTATATGAAAAAAATTGATTTTTTAATTTTCTTTTCTTAAAATGACCTTGTCAGGTTTTGGTATAAGGGTGATGTGACCTCATAATATAATATGAGTTCTGTAATGTTCCTTCTTCCTCCAATAATCTGAAAGAGTTTGGCTAAGATTGGTATAATTTCTTTCTCATGTATTTGGCAGAATATACTAGTTTTGTTTTAAGGAAGACTTTAATTATGAATTATTCTATGCTATATTTATTCTTGTGACAGTTTAAGTAAGTTGTATTTTTCAAGTAGTTTATTTTATCTAAGTTGTCAGATTTATGGACAAAAAAAGTCCATGACATACTCTTAATATCACGTGAATATCTACAAGTCTGTAATGATACCCCATTTTTGATACATGCTATTGGTAATGTGTGTGTTTTCATTGTTCGGGGGGTTTTTTGTTCTTTTTAAAAAATCATTCTTGCTAGGTATTTATCAATTTTGTTCATCTTTTCAGAGAGGCAATGTTTGGCTTTATTTTTTTTGCCAAGAGTGTTTTGTGTCCGTTTTCTGCTGTGTTGATTTCTTCTGTTATATCTATTATTTTTCTCTTCTACCTTTTTGTGTTTAATTTGTCTTCCCATTTCCAGCATCATGAGTTAGAAGGCTGTAAAATGAACAATTAACCCATTTTTCCCATTATAAACATTTAAACTCTAAGTTTTCCTCTAAGCACTTTTTAAGCTGCTTCTTACAAACTATGAAGTGGCAGTCAAGAAATCAAACTACATATTACATTCGGCAAATCTGCTGCACAAGACCTCTTTTGAGTGTTCAAGAGCAAAGATATCAGCTTAAGGACTAAGGTGTGCCTGAACCAAATCATGGTATTAATTGCTTCACATGCATGTGAAAATTGGACAATGAATAAGGAAGACAATAGAAGAACTGATGCATTTGAGTTATGGTATTGGAAAAGAATATTGCAAGTACCATGAACTGCCAGAAGAACAAACAAATCTGTGTTGGAAGAAGTAGTTAGAATGTTCCTTAGATGCCAGGATGGCAAGACTTCAACTCTCATACTTTAGACACATTATCAGGAAGGACCAGTCCCTGGAGAAGGAGAGTATACTTGGTTAAGAAGAGGATCAGCTAAAGAAAGGAAGATCTCAACAAGGTGGATTGGCACAGTTGTTGCAGCAATGGATTCAAGGGTAACAACATGGCTGAAAGCAGAGAATACCAGAAAGATGTTTTCCTGTGCTTTATTGACTTTTCAAAGGCTTTCAACTGTGTGGCTCATGACAAACTATGGACAACATTGTGCAGAATGAATATTCCAGAACACTTAATTGTGCTTGTGGGGTCCTGGTATGGTACGGTGGGTTAATGAGCTAGACTGCAAAGTTGGTTTGAATTGCAAGGTTGGCGGTTCAAGCTCACCAGCTGCTCCTTGGAAACCCTATACAGGGTCACTGTGGGTCAGAACCAACTCAACAGCACTTAGCAACAACAATTGGGCTCATGGGCAACCTGTACATAAACCAAGGGGTAGTCGTTTCAACAGAACAGTGGGACACTGAAAGGTTTTAAATTATGAAAGGTGCATAGCAGGGTTTATTCTTTCACTATACTTATTCATTTTGTTGTGCATGGGGTTGCTATGAGTTGGTACTGACTCGATGGCACCTAACAACAACAACAATGCTGAGCAAATAATCCAAGAAGATGGATTATATGAAGAGGAACGTGGCATCAGGATTGGAGGAAGACTCATTAACAACCCGTGATATGCAGATGATACAACCTTGTTTGATGAAAGCGAAGAGGACTTAAAATACTTACTGATGAAGATCAAAGACCACAGCTAATCCTCAACATAAAGTAAACAAAAATCCTCACCTCAGGACCAATAAATAGCATTATGATAAATGGAGAAAAGACTGAAGTTGTCAATAATTTCATTTTGCTTGGATCCACTATCAAAACTCAGAGAAGGAGCAGTCAAGAAATCAAATGATACCTTGCATTAGGCAAATCTGCTGCACAAGACCTCTTTATAATATTTTCAGTAGCTTCATATGCTTGTGAAAATTGGACAGTGAATAAGGAAGGCCATAGAAGAATTGACGCATTTGAGTTATGGTGTTGGAGAAGAAGATTCCAAGTACCCTGGACTGCTAGAAGAACAAACAAATCTGTACCGGAAGAAATAAAACCAGAATGCTCTTTAGAAGGAAGTCAGGATGGCCTTGTCTCTCATACTACAGACATATTACCAAGAGGGAACAGTCCCTGGAGAAGGACATCATGCTTGGTAAAGTGGTGGGTCAGGGAAAAAGAGGGAGAACCCCAACAAGATGGATTGACACAGTGGCAGCAACTATGGGCTCAAGCTTAACTTTGAGGATGGCGCAGGACGGGGCAGTGTTTTGTTCTGTTGTGCATAAGGTCGCTATGAGTCAGAACCAACTAGGTGGTACCTAACAGCAACAACATTTAAGTTTGAGACTGGGCATGTATGAAAAACCTACAGCTAACATCATGTTTTGGAAGAAGTGCAGCCAGAGTGCTCCTTGGAGGCCAGGATGGCTAAGCTTCGTCTCTCATACTTTGGACAT
>NW_006408622.1:10388033-10439891 GCF_000296735.1 Chrysochloris asiatica
TTTCTACTCCCGTAAAGATTTACACCCTCGGAAACCCTGTACAGGGTCGCTATGGGTCGGAACCGACTCGACGGCACTTAACAACAACAACAACAACAATGGCTATTGATTGCTAACATTTTGTCATACGTTTGTGAACTTCTTTGGTGTTTAGGTCCTCAGCTCATTTTTAAATTGGATTATTCGTCTTTTTCTTGTAGAGGTGTTGAAGTTTTATATCAACTGTAGAGTCCCTTGTCTGATATGTCATTAAAGTTTTTTTCCTCCAGTCTGTGGCTCCCTTTTTACTTTGTTGTTGTTGTTTGTTGTTAAGTACCGTGGAGTTGGTTCCGATTCATAGCGACCCCGCCACAGGGTTTCCAAGGCTATACATCTCTACAGGAGCAGAATGCCTCATCTTTCTCCTGCGGACCTGCTGGTAGTTTCGAACTGCTGATCTTGAGGTTGGCAGCCCGACTTGTAGCCACTACGTGGACCAGAGCTCCTTTTTTAACTCTTCAGCGGTGTCTAATTTTTAGAAGATCCCAGTCATCTATTTTGTCTCCTGTGTGTTTCAGTTTTGTTTGATAGTTTATGTATGCCATGTATCAGAGCCCCTAAGTTTATCCTGTCTTTTCATTGATGATCTTTACAGTTTAAGGTTTTACATGTAGGCCTCTTTTTTTTAAGCTTCTATTGTGAATTGAGTGATAGTGTACATGGGAGAACATCAGGTTTACACTCATCCTATTGTATTTCATGTCATTGCAATGATTACTATCCCGTCCATACATCACCATTTAACAGTATTTGCTTCTATTCTCTGTTTATTTTTTGTTTTTCTCTTGATGTACACAAAACACTTAAGAATATATAATCATTTAAACAACCAAAGAGCACATTCTGCAAGCCTGCCTCCTGGCTGCCAGCACACAGCTCCCCTGCCTCCATGAGTCTATAGCCCTCAGCTGCTCCCTCTCTCCATGTCATCATCTCTGCCTCCATCTCTGATGTTGCTACTTCTCTGGATAGGGTCCCACATTCTGCTCATGCTCTTCTTCCTTGATGGTCCCAGGGTCCTCTGTTCCTGGAATGCAACATGTAGGCCTTTAATCCATGTTGAGTTTGTTTTTTTATATGATGTGAGATAATGGATCTTGTTTCATTTTTCTGCAAATGGATTTCCAATTTTGCCAGTACCATTTGTTGAAGATGCCATCTCTTCCCCATTTAATGGGTTTTGACCCTTTGTCAGAGATCAGCTGACTCCATGTGGATTAATATACGTCTGGGTTCTCAATTCTTTTCCATTGATCAATGTATATATCATTGTACCAGTGCTCTAAGGTCAGCTGAGGGGCCGTGGGTTAGCCAGCCATGGGAGTTCCTGCTAGTCCAGGGCTGGCCAGGGCTACTGACACTATAGGTTTGAAACAGGGCTCTCCTGAATCCAGGTAACTGTGTTTGTGCAGGGAGCACCCAACTCATGATGATAATGTCTGACAACTGTGAATATGCACCCATTTTTTGACACAGTAAAAAATTCTACTTCTATAACTAAGAGAAATGAATATATATGTTGTTGTTAATTGCTGTTACATCAGTTCTGACCCATAGTGAGACTGTGTAGGGTGTCCAAGGAGCAGCTGGTGAGCTTGAACCACCGACCTTGCAGTTCAAATGACTTTGCAGTCTGGCACATTAACAGAAATCTTGAGATTGAATCAGTCAACAAATGTTTCTTGAACATCTACTATTTTCTGTTCTAGGCACTAGGGATACATCAGTTTTGTTTTTCAAATAACAGGCAAAAATCCCTGCCCATGTGGAACCCACATTCCATCAGCGGGGTTCCGAAAACACACAAAATCAAAAAACCAATACAGACTCACTTCTGTTGATTTGATTTTGACTCACAGACACCAATAAGGCAGAGCAAAGCTGCTCTATAGGGTTTCCAAGGATTTACAAATCTTTATGGAAGCAGACTGCCACGCCGCCCTTCCATGGAGCTGTCAGTTGGTGGGTTCCAACAGCCTATCTTTTGGTTAGAAGTTGAGAGCTTAGCCACTTGTGCCACCAAGAAGCCTTGAAAATACATAAGAAACCCAATAAGTAAGAAAAATTGTATATGCATAATGTTAGATGTACAGCATGTTGGAAGATGGGGGGGGGCGGGAAGCGAAGACAGGAAATAGAATGGAGAGGAGTGAAGAGTAGCAGCTGGTTCCAATTTTAATTAGGTTGCTCATGGAAGCCTCATAGGGAAGAGAACATCTGAGTAAAACCCTGATGGAGAGAGAGAGGGGGCCATGCAGATATCTCAGGATGAGGGTGTGCTCACAGGAAGAAAAAAACAGCAGATGCAAAGGTCCTGAGGCAGGAGTCTGTTTGCTGTGTCTGGGGAAGAGCAAAGACGCTTGTGTAGTTGGAACCCAGTGCGCAAAGGGGAGACTGGAAGGAGGCGAGGTCTGGGAGGTGCAAAATCACTAGGGCTTTGGAGGTCAAGACTGAGGACATTGATTTTACCCACGGTGAGGTGGAGCCAGAGGAGGATTCTGAGCCAGAGAGTCCTGATCTGACCAGGTGTTCACAGGCTCCCTCTGGCTGCATGGGGAACAGATTGTGGGGTAGGATCAGAAGCAGGCTGCTGTGATTGTCTAGGTAGGAAAGGATGGAAGCTGGACCAGGGTGGCACAGAGAATGAAGAGATGGTTAGATTCTGGATATGATGTTCAGATCTCAGAACAAGGACAGTCTGGCAGGTCTAGGATACCTGATCTTTCCCAACCTGGACCAAAGGGAGGAAAGGAACACAGAAGACTGGCTCCCAATTCAGCCAGGATGGGGACCTGATCTTGTCTCCCCCTCTTGCTGCACTGCCTCTTCTTATTCCTTGCTCTCTGAGTCTTTAAATCAATTTCTCCAGAGCCCAAGGATAAGAGGGGGTGACCTACTCAGGAGGTGAAGGGCATTGCGGAGTCCACTATCTTATCAGAGAGACGCAAACACACACTAAACGTCATGGTCACAATGAGTTCTTTCGCTCAGCAAACACTTCCTGAGGCCAGTCTGGGCTGGTCCTGGGCTAGGCAATATAGGGTACACAGGGTGACTAAGACATTTGGGTCCTGTCTCCCTGGAATTCATGGGGGTAAATGAAATATCACCAAATAATGATAGTCCAGAGAGGTCAGGACTGTGATGAGGAAACCTAGGGACCTATAGGAGTCCAAGGAAGACACCCAAGTCAGCCTGGTGGGTGATTCAAGGTTTCCTGGAGGAGGGACAAGGAGCAGCTGAGCATGGGGAAGAGGCAGAGTGGGTCCCAAGTAAATGGAACAGCATGTACCAAGGTCCTAAAATGATTATTTTGAAAAACAGAAGGTCCAGGTAGACTGAATCATATAGCCTGGAAGGCGAAATTGTCACATGGGAGGAAAAGGGAACATCCATGAACCTGATTCCATCAGACCTTGGAGGAAGGGAGCTGTGAGTGCAAAGGGGTGAATAGAGTTGAGGTTTCAGGAGACTCATTCCAATTCCCATGTAAAGTTCACCTTTTAGTTAATAGCCTGTCCCCTATACCCTCTTCTCAGGAAAATAAAAATTCTAATTGTAGCATAATGGTTACGAATCGGGCTGCGAACCACAAGGTCAGCAGTTCGAAACTGCCAGTCGTTCCGTGGGAGAAAGATGAGGCTTTCTGCTCCCATAAAGATTTACAGCCTTGGAAACCCTGTATAGGGTCACTATGAGTTAGAACCGACTCCACGGCACCTAACAACAACAACAACAATTGTTGTAAAGAAAAAAAGTTACCACCTGATTTGTGTGCCCCAGGCTCAGAGAAATCTTACCCTACTGTGATAAATGGATAATGTCTGACTTCTGGCAAAATGGGAGACTAGGCTGGACTCTATAGCACAAAGAGACCAAATGAAACCAACACATATGAGAATTTAGGAACACTGAACTTCAGGGGAAGGATTAAGGAAGTGAGTTGAGTGCTTGCTGGGAGGAGAAGTTGAGCAGGAACATTAGCAGAGGAAGATTGACCATTCTGTGAGCAGCTGAATAGATTCACACAAAGGTGCAATTCCTTCATTTCCCTCATGCTCTCCTGGAGATCAGCAGGGTTGCCAGCTCCCACCCTTAAAGATCCCCAGCAAAAACCCTGCTCTCCAGGAGTTCAGAGCTATGTGGTTGGGAGCCATGCCAGTGTGAGGTAGAGCCACCTGGGCTGCTTTGGGGCACTTGGGTGCCTGGATCCAGACCTACAGAACCTGCAGTCACCACACCAGCATGCCTGTCACCCTGCCTCCTGAGGCCGTGTGGTCCTAGCAGATACTGAAAGTAGCTGCCTCAAGGGCCTCCACGCACTACTTGTGGATTGATTGCCCCAATATAGATAATACTGAGGCCGATAGGAACTCCACTGTCATATCCCTTCCACATTCACCTGTGAGCACCTTGGCTTGCAGGAGCCCCCCAGAATTTTCTCCTGTCTGGGTCAAACAGCTGCACTATTTTTTGCCTTTTTTTTTTTTTAATTTCATTGTTTTTGTATGTTTATTCTTTCTCCTCCTTCTCTTTCCATTCCCTTTAATTTTATCTTTTCTATCTCTGTTGCTGTTTTTTATTTCTTCTGTTTCTCATTTCCCCTTTTCTTCTTTTCCCACTTTCTCATTCTATACTCCTCTATCTCTTTCCCTTTTCATCTTCCCTCTCCTGAGTTTTTAAAATATTTAAAAAAATATATATCTTCCTTTTATTTCCTCTCTTATTTTCCTTTTCTATACCTTCATTTTCCTTTCCCTATTTTCTCTTTTTAGCTCTTCTTAAGTTGTTAGGTGTCATTGAGTCAGTACCAACTCATAGCAACCCTATGTACAACAGAACAAAACACTGCCCAGTCCTGGGCCAACCTCACTATTGTTGCCATGCCTGAGTCCATCGATGCTGCCACTTGGCCAATCCATCTCATTGGGGGTCTTCCTCTTTTACTCTGACCCTCCACCTCACCAAACATGATCTCCTTCTCCAGCGACTGCTCCCTCCTGACATATGTCCAAAGTATGAGAGACAAAGTCTGGCCATCCTGGCCTCCAAGGAGCACTCCCGCTGCCCTTCTTCCAACACAGATCTGTTTGTTCTTTTGGCAGCCCATGACACTTTCAATATTCTCCTCCAACACCATAATTCAAAAGCATCAATTCTTCTGTGGTCTTCCTTATATTCACTTCCTCTTACTTTCTCTCTCACTTTTTATCTTTTATAGCTCCAGTTTCCCTGTCCCTCTTCTGTCTTTATACTTATTATAGTCTCTTTTTATGATTGCTGCCTGCTTTCATTTCTTGTTTCCCTACTTTCTTTTCTCTTTTCATTCACTGTTGGTTCCTTGTTTATTTATTCTGTTTTGTTTTCTTTTGCTTGTGTGGGGGAAGTGGATTCCCCTCCCCCCCAAGAAGAGAGACAGCAATTGTTACCATACAGCCTAGCCACACTGTACTCTTTGTAGCACTACCCACTGGCTCCTATACCACCTGATCAACGATAAACAACAGCCAACACCAGTCAAACCCACCCTAAACTGAGGTGCATGAACAGCAAATGACAGCAGTGTACACATTTCCATTCTCTAACTAACTATACCCATGGGAGACCGTTAGTGAGAGTCTAAGAACAAATCAACATACAATCATCAATTAAATTAAAAAACAACAACCCCACAATGCCATGGAGACAACAGACAATTTTAGCTCACATGAATATACAAGAGAGAATGGCTCAAACAAATGACCAAGATGCAGAGCCAGAAAACGTTCCTGAGGAAGAAAAGGTAATGGAATTAACTGAGAAAGAATTCCAAAGAATTATATTTAGGTACCTTTCAAGGATTGACAGAAAGATAGAGGAAAGCAAGGAGAACACATGGAGGGGGAAAAAAAAACAACTTTAAGAAGAATTCAGGAAAACACTACAAGAACAAACAGACAAAATAAATGCAAATTTTGAAATGATACAAAACTTGCAATTAGAAATCCAGAAAATTAATTCTAAGATTTCAGAAATGGATAATACATTGAAAGAGCAAAGGAGTAGCTTTAAAACAATGGAAGCCTGAATTAGTGAGCTTGAAGATAAATCTCCCAATACAAGTGTGCCAGGAGAACAATGTACAGAGAAAACCTAAGAGTATGTGGGACACCATGAAGAAGAGCAACTTACAGGTGTTTGGACAGGAAGAGAAAATAAAAAACAGAGAAAAAAAGTAAAAGAGGAGTTGGAAGAAAACTTCCCTAACATCAGGAAGACGGGAAGAAAAACATTTAAGAAGCGGAACAAACCCCGAGCAGAACAGATACCAAAAAAAAAATCACCAAGACATACCATAATCAAACTCTCCAAAATCAAAGACAAGGAAATAATCTGGAAAGAAGCTCAGGAAAAATGAAAAGTTACCTACAAAGAAGAATGAATAAGAGTAAGTTATGATTTCTTAGCCCAAACCATGAAAGGCAAGAAGGCAATGGGATGACATATACAAAACTCTGAAAGGAAAAAAGGTGCTAATCAGAATTCATATATCCAGCAAAGCTGTTCCTCAAATATTACGGTGAAATTAGGAAGTTTCCTGATAAGCAGAAATTAAGGGAATTTATGAGGACCAGATCCACTTTACAAAATATTTAAAGGGTATTCTTTGGACTGAGAACCAACAACAGTGTTACCATACATGACAACATTACCCAGAACTCAATCTAGATACCGAAGTATTTAAAGTAAAACAAGCCTGCTAGACTGGAAATAGGGAACCAGAGATATCAATGTACACTGAAGTCAACTACAAAGCAAAAAGAGGGAATAGTGTAGAACTTCCAAATGTCATGGAAGTCAAGTAGACTTCAAGATAAAATAGACTATTTTAACTAGGGAAAAATTTAATAAATTGTAGGGTAACATATAATTTACCCTGAAAATAATACACCTGTACATCAAAATAAAAAAGAGGAAAATCAGAAAGATGTGGTAAACATTATAGAAATAAAAACGCAACGAAAACCTACAAACAAAATGAAAATTTTGTGGCACAAAGTGCAGAAAATTATGTGGAACAATGAAACCAGCAGCAACACACAGAAACATCCTCCCCCCACCGCCACCCCACCCCACACACACACACACACACACACACACACATACACAGTAACATGACAGTAATCAATTCATACATAATTACACTGAATGTAAATGGATTAAATATGCTAGTTAAGAGACAGAGAACAGAATGGAAACAGGATCCTTAAATATGTGGTCTACAAGGGACACATCAAAGGGATGGAGACAGACTAGATGTTCATTGACAGAGGAAAGGTTAAACGAACTTTGGTGCATACACACAGTAGAATACTATGCAACACTGAAGAATAATGATGAATCTGCCAAACACCTCACAACATGGATGAACCTGGAAGGCATTATGGCAAGTGAAATTAGGTAATCACAAAAGGGCAAATATTGTTGAGACTAATGTGAAAAATTAAGAAAATATTTTCTTACCAAAAGAAACTATGATGGCTTATGGGGGGAGGAGGAAGGGAAACTTTTTCATGGACTAGACACATGTTAACATGGGTGACAGAGCCGACAATATACAAGAGGGAGGTTAGCAGAGGAAAGATGAAGGTAGCGGGAGACACAGGGAAGAATGTAATAGTGGTTTGTTGTTGTTGTTAAGAGCCATCGAGTTGGTTCCAACCCACAGCGACCCTGTATAAGGTTTCTAAGGAACAGCTGGTGAGCTTGAACCACTGACCTTGCAGTTCAAACAACTTTGCAGTCCAGTGCATTAACCCACAGCACAACCCCAGGATACTATTAAATGATGGTACATGGGGGTGATTGCAATCTTTGTCATGAAGCAAAGTATCTGATTTGCTGAATATAAAACTGATGATATATTCTATAAACCTTCAATTCACAATAAAAAGTTAAAATAATAATAAAGAAAAAGAAACTGAAAAGTTGCTACAGAATGGGAAAACATATTTATAAATTGTCTTTCTGCTAAGAGACTTGTACCCCAAATATTTAAAGAATGCTTGCAATTCAAAAATGTAAAGACAAATAATCCATTTTAAAAGGGTAATCATAATTCAAACATATAATATCAGTTTTCTTCTTCTTCTAATCATCTTAACTAAACTTGGTTTTGAATTTCAAAAAATGGATAATGTCAAGTTTTGCAACATTCTGTGAGAAATCTTTATCTCTGAGCTGAGTCAGCTTGTTGCTTAATTTAGGGGTAAAGCAAAGAGAAGCAGTGACCCATAAGTCTGAAATGGCCCTATTCAGTCTCCCTGGTGTATATTCAAGGTTCCAAAGACATTGAGCTACTGCCCAAGGCAGAAGTTATTATTATAGCTTGGACATACATAAAAGAATAAATTGAGCAAACCAAACCAAGACCTACACTCCCCCCCCCCCCCCCCCCCAAGGACTCAGGACTTGGGTACCATCTCAGCATAGCCTGGGCAGCACTCACCTGTCAGAATGACCAAGACCATGGGGCTGGTGCAGGGTCAGGTTGAGCCAAACATCCCCTTCAAGTGGCTGGATGTGGGAGGTCTGGGGTCCTGGGGGGAGGGTCTAGGACTACTCAAAGAATTTAGGCAGGCTACTTAGCAACATAGAAGGAGGTGTCTCAAGTACTTTAACCACCAGTCCAGAAGGAGCTCTGGTAGCGTAGTTATAAATTGGGTGGCGAACCTCAGGGTCAGCAGTTTGAAACTACCAGCTGTTCCGTGGGAGAAAGATGAGGCTTTCTGCTTCCATAAAGATTTACAGCCTCGGAAACCCTGTACAGGGTCGCTATTGAGTCGGCACTAACTCCACGGCACTTAACAACAACAGCTGATGGCTGTCATGTGTTTTGTGTGTGTGTGTGTTTTGGGTTTATGCTTTATACTAAGTGGGCTAGGGTTGGGGTTAGTGTTATGCTTAAGGCAATTGTTTTGTTTAGGGTACAATTTAGAGTAGGGCCTAGGGTTAGGTTTTGAGTTTGATTTACTGATTTTCTAACAATAGTTTATTATGTTTTCGGTGAAGGTTTTATACAGTGGTTTAGATTCCCGTTTAACAATTTCTACACAAGTTATTGAGTGGTATTGGTTACATTTTTCACAATGTGGTAACATTCTCATTTTTCTGTTGTGGTTGTCCATTTCCATTCATCTAATTTCCCTACCTTTATATTCTCATCTGTGTTTTAAAGTAATTGTTTTGGTCTCATATTGGTTGGTTGGTTGGTTATGCGCCATGGAGTAGGTTCCATCTCAGAGTGACCCCGTATAAGGTTTCCGAGGCTGTAAATCTTTATGGTAGCAGAAAGCCTCCTCTTACTCCTGTGGAACAGCTGGTAGTTTCCAACTGCTGACCTTGAGGTTAGCAGCCCGACTCGTAACCACTATGCAACCAGAGCTCCTCTGGGTCTCATTTAGGTGATTTAAAAAAAGGAGCACAGTGCCCTTTATAATGAATAGATGATATTCATTCTTTTATAGCCTCTTTGCTATTTATCTATAAGGTGACTTCAGAGGTTAAATTTGTTCAAAGTTTGAAGTATATCTTTGGGTAATAATCTTAGCGAGTCATGGAGTTCTCAGTCAGTCTAATGGGCCTGTGTTTATTTATGAATGTGAGCTTTTGTTCCACATTTTTCTCCTATTCTATCAGGGCCCATCTATCATGGTCTTATTTAGAACAAACTATAGTGGTAGCTAGGCACCATCTAGTTCTTCTGGTCTCAGGGTAGATGAGGCCCTGGTTCATGTAGACTTTATGTCCTGTAGACTAGTGTTTTCTTTGAGTCTTTGATTTGTGGTGTTGCTTTGAAGAGAAAGTAAAGAGGACAAGACTAGCTTCCTGGCCATTCCCTAAACTTCTTGATATCCCCCAAACACTCTGTCTATTCCAGATGGTTTACAGAATCAAAACTGATGTACAGTCTGAAATGACGCTCTGAAAAGGGCACGTGGCACTTCCAAGGAATTCTTGTCCAAAGTAGTTCTTAGGTTCTTAATCTATGCAGGCCCTGGGTAATTTTTTGTGTGTGGGGGAGGGTACTGCTAAACCAGGTTCAAGGAGTTGGGATCAGTGCAGGGCACCCAAGGGGTTCACAATGACAGAAACTTTTGGAGGGCCTGCCCAGTGCTCCAGATTCATTAATGAATATTTCCAACTACCCATAGAGATAATGTGCTCACCATGCCACAATGTTTATTAAGCATCGACAGTATATAAAGGACACCATTCTGAGTGCTGCGTATATAGCAGTAAACAAAACCAATTCCCAGTCTTCCTTCTATTGGGGCAATAAATAAATAAATAAGATAAATCAAGTTAAGATACAAAACAACAGTAACAAACAAAAACCCAAACACGTTGCCACCAAGTTGATTCTAACTCATTGCACTCTATAGAACAGACTTGTTGTTGTTAAGTCCCGCGGAGTAAGTTCCGACTCATAGCGACCCTGTACAGGGTTTCTGTGGCTGTAAATCTTTACGGGAGCAGAAAGCCTCATCTTTCTCCCGCGGAACAGCTAGTAGTTTCGAACTGCTGTCCTTGAGGTTCATAGCCCGATTCATAACCACTACGCTACCAGAGCTCCATAGAGCTGCCCTATTGGGCTTCCAAGACCATAATCTTTATAGACGCAGACTGCCACATCTCTCTACTTCAGGGTGGCTGGTGGGTTCAAACTGCTGACCTTTCAGTTAGTAACAAAATACTTAACCACTGCTCCACCACGGTTCCTAAGTTAGGATGTTGTAGTTGCTAAGTGTCTTCGAGTCGGTTCTGGCTCATAGTGACATGTACAGTGTTTCTGAGGAGTGACTGGTGGGTTTGAATCCCTGACCTTGTGGTTAGCAGTCTAGTGCTTATCCTACCACGCCACACAGGACTCCAAGTTGGAATAAGAGGTGTGACTAAAGCGTGTTAAGGGGCTGGAGAATGGTGGGGGTGAAGTATTACAGGGAGACCTCCCTGAAGAAGTGACATTTGAGGAAGACCTGTTGGAGGTTAGGACGAGCCAAGGAAGTGGGTACCAGGCAGAAGGGGTTGCACACGCAAAGGCCCCGAAACAGGACTAATGTTGGCCTGTGCAAAGTGCAGGCAGACTGTGCCAATGGAGTTGTAGAAGAGATTGAGACAGAAGCGCGGATTTGAGACCAGTTCTTGCAGGCTCCTGGAGACCCAGGGATGCTGAGTGAGACAGGAAGTCAGGTGACACAAGCTGTTTTGCACATGGCTTGAGAGATGAAACTCTTGACAAGACTGCCTGCCTTGCCTCCCCTCCTGGATTTCCTGTAGGAGGCTGCGGATGGCCAACCTGGAAGAGCTCAGGCTGCCCACCAGCTTTGACTTTCTCAGGTGACCTGCTCCAGAGGGAAAGGATATCACCAAGGCAATTATCTTATCAGATTCTGGTAACTCACAGTTTCCCCTGGAGACACACCCTAAGGTCAAAGGACTCTACCATTCCTCCAGCCAAGGTCTCAGCCTAGGGGGTGTGCAGACCTAAAACCGGGTGCCAAGCTCAAACCTGGACCCTTGGGCACATCCCTTTTCCTGTTCTGCACCTCAGTTTCCCTGCCTGGGCAGGACTGGGTGACTGAAAGCTATGTTGGCTGCGGCTGAATGTGTGCAGTGCCTCTGACACCCTCGCTGAACCTCTCTAAGCCTCAGTTTCACCGTCTGCACAATGGGAATGATAGTGCTGCCCTCCCAAGGGTTTACTGCAAGGGCCCACGAGGCCCAACACGTGCTGCACCTAGAACACACTTGAAGCTGCAATTGTAAAATTTGTAGTTCTCATTGTTGTTGTTGTTAAGTGCCATTGAGTTGATTCTGACACATAGCGACCCTATATAGGGTTTCCAAGGAGCAGCTGGTGAGCTTGAACCACCAACCTTGCAGTTCAAACGACTTTGCAGTATGAAGCATTAGCCCACAGCGCCACACCGGGACTCCCTGGATTTCTCATAGGTGGTACCATATAAGAGCCAGACTCTGGGGTTGAACATGGGCAAACAATTGTCTCCCTGATACTTACTTGGTCATTGTGACCTTAGGCAAGGTCTTAACTTCTCGCTGCCTTGGCTTCCTCATCTGTACAATAGGGGTAACAAGATAACATAACTTTTACAGTGCTGCTGTGAGGCGCTAAGGAAACTATTTGAGTAAAGCACACCGTGCAGATCCCAGAACACAGGAATACTCAGTAAACATCAGCCATCTGAGGGACTGTTGTGAGCATCCACCTCCTCCAGGCCATCGGACACATACTACACTTGGGAGTGGACACTCTGAGTCCCAAGCTTATCACATCCCAGCTTGGGGACCATGGGCAAGTGACTTAACCCTTCTATACCTCAGTTTCCCTATTTGTAAAGGAAGGATAAGAATTGTTCCCATCTTAAAGGGTTGTTGTGTGACTATTGCTGTTGAGGACTGTCGAGTTGGTTCTGGCCCACAGCGACCCTGTATCGGGTTTCCAAGGAGCAGCTGGTGAGCTTGAGCCACCGACCTTGTGGATCAAACCCACTTTGCAGTCCAGTGCATTAACCCCCAGCACCACACCAGGACTCTGTGTTGTGTGGCTAAGGAAGTTAATTCATGCACTGTGTGAGCATGGTGAGCACACATGAGCGCCATCTGCTGTTCTGGTTATGGACGTATCCAGTGGCTCACTGAGCTCAGCAGCAGGAGGAAGAGAGCTCAGCGGAGTGTGGGCAGGTTGGGCCAGTGCAGCGGGGAATACTTGAGCTGCCTAGACTTGAAGGTCACCCTAAGAGACCAGTTATCAGCTGTAATCAGACTGGCTCTGCTCCGCCCCATTCACCCCCGGGTATATCAGGGCTTGTCCATACCCCAGGCTCTGCCTAGGCAAAGGAGACCAGGCACACCAGGCCACAATGGGAAAGGCAGTGAGTGGGGCCCAGGGGGAGGAATTGGAGGTTGGAAGCTGGGGACAGGGATTCCAGTGGAATCTGATGTCTCTCCTGTTACCTACCCCTTCTCCCCAGGAGAATTATGAACTGTACTCGGTGGAACTGGGTCCCGGCCCTGGTGGGGACATGACAGCCAAGATGAACAAGAAGCCAGGTGGTGGTGGAGGCAAGAAGAAAGAGAAACTGGAGAACATGAAGAAGGAAATGGAGATTGTGAGCCCGGGGCTGGGGCAGAGGGCTGAGTTGGGACTGGGCAAGGGCAGGCATGGGGTTGGTGAGACCCACAGAGGGAGCTCCTATCACCCTTCATACAGAATGACCACCAGCTATCAGTGGCAGAACTGGAACAGAAGTACCGGACCAGTGCGACCAAGGTGAGCTGGGGGTAGGTGAAAGGAAAAGAAGGGAGAGAGGGAGAGATGCATACAACCATACAGAGAGGTTTTTATGTAAGAAAGATGAAAACTAGGGAGAGTACCATCTTGTTAAGTACCATCAAGTTGGTAGGTTTCCAAGGAGCGGCTAGTGGGTTCGAACTGCCGACCTTGTGATTGTAGAAAGGCATAGATGGAAACACAGTCAGTGCTTATAGAGAGATGCAGAGAGGGATGAGGAAGAAAAAGCGTTATAGACATAGATGAGAAAGAAACAGAGACAGAGGTGGAACAAGATAGGCAATGAGGAGACAAACAGAGAGATACACTGGGACAGAGAGATGACAGAAAAAGAGAGAGAGAGGAAGATGAGAGGAAAGAGACAGAGAGACAGACAAAGGAGAGAAGGCAGAAGGGGAAGGTGCTGAGATGAAGTAAGAAATGAAGAGGAGAGAGCCAGAAAGGGAATGAGGGAAAAGGAGACAGAGACAGAGGAGTGACCCCCTCCCCATCCCCTGAAGGACCTTTGTGAGAGGATTGCCCTTTTAGCACCTCCCACAATCCCTGCCCTCTGTCCCAGGGTCTGTCTGCAAGCCTGGCAGCTGAGATACTGATGCGAGATGGACCCAATGCACTAAGGCCGCCACGGGGAACCCCAGAGTATGTCAAGTTTGCTCGGCAACTGGCAGGTGGTCTTCAATGCCTTATGTGGGTGGCTGCTGCCATCTGCCTCATTGCCTTTGGCATCCAGGCCAGTGAGGGTGACCTAACCACCGATGACAATGTGAGTGGCAGATTCTGGGGAGTAGATGTCAAGTCACAGGGGCTTGGGGGACAAGAGGACAGTAAGCATGGGACTCAGGATAAGGGAGATATAGAGTAAGAATATAATGACATGAAGGTGAAGTTCCAAGATATAGGGTCATGGGGATAGAGGACATTGGGGTGGGGGACAGAGGACATCGGGGTATGGGACAGATCCAAGGAAACATAGGTCACAGGGAATACAGGGGACCTCGAGAATGTGTCTCATATGCTAAGGACATAAATACATGGAACCAATCAAAGATACTCTGAAATGGGGGCATGAGATATGAGGTCATGGAGAGACACAAAAACCTAGGAACTTGGGAGATACAAGACATTAAACATGGAAATGAAGAGACATAGCGGTTGCAGAGATGCAGGACAAGGGGACACTGGATATATGACAGGACAGGTGACATGGAGAACTAGGCAGACTTTGTGACATTGGACAGGGGCCTGTAAAGTCACAGGACACAGGACACAGGGCAGAGGTTGGGGATACAAGGAGATATTGTACATAGAGACTTGGGATTTGGAACATGAGGACACTGGTGGTGAAGGACACCGTATATGGAGCAGAAGAGCCACAGCACACAAACACACATGAACGGAGACATAGGACACAGGAGCTGTTGGGCATAGGAAGCACAGAGAATAAATGGTACAAGATTATGGAAAACACAGAACATGAAATTAAGGGCGTAGGGAATGCAGAATTTGCAGGATTGTAGGAGAGTGGACACGGACATTAAAGACACAGAAAAAGGAAATACCTACAACTAAAGTTCATGGTGACATGGGGCACATGTCACAGGGCCTAGGGACATGAAACATGGGAGATTTAGGATTCAGGGGCCAGAGGAGATGGGATATGGGGACACAGGGACAGAACACCAGGCAGTTGATATGTGGGATATGAAAAACATGGACAAGGGGGGACAGAGGTCACAGAGAAAAACACATGAAACCTTCCAGGAGAGTGTCTGGGGAAAACCCTGGGGGTGACCAGTGGATACTGGGTGACCATGTGCATGAACTCAGTTCCCTCCTCTGCTCCTCCCAGCTCTACCTGGCACTGGCCCTCATTGCTGTAGTGGTGGTCACTGGCTGTTTTGGTTACTATCAGGAGTTTAAGAGCACCAACATTATTGCCAGCTTCAAGAACCTTGTACCCCAGGTGGGTCCAAACCAGCCCCCTAGCATCTCTCTGTTGGCTCCAATATACCAATCTGTCCTTCATCCATCTCTTCCTGTAAACTCTCAGTTCTTCCTATGATTCCACCTCTTCCCATTTTTTCCATCTCTCCACATTCCCATTATACCATACTTAGCAAAGTCCGCTCCCATCCCTCTCAATTCTGACACCCTTGACCCCCTGCAGCAAGCAACTGTGATCCGAGATGGGGACAAGTTCCAGATCAATGCAGACCAGCTTGTGGTAGGAGACCTGGTGGAGATGAAAGGTGGGGATCGAGTGCCAGCCGACATCCGCATCCTGGCAGCCCAGGGTTGCAAGGTGGACAACTCCTCACTGACTGGAGAGTCTGAGCCTCAGACCCGCTCACCTGAGTGTACCCACGAAAGCCCCTTGGAGACCCGCAACATCGCCTTCTTCTCTACCATGTGTCTTGAGGGTTTGTGAGGCCCCTGCCTGCTTGCCCAGCTGACCACACTACTGTTACACTTCCCATCACTGACAAGTTGAATCACACTGGCCCCTCTCCTACTACGCTCTCCCGCTTTTCCACTTCACACTACTGCCAGCTCCTCAGGCACACGGTCTCTGCTTCCGAGCACTACTACCTTTTTCCCAGGTCACATTGCGTCTTAAAGCCTTCCCGGACTGCCCCTTCCTTCAGTTCACACTGCTGCTGCCCACCCCACTCTGAGTCCCCCTCTCGGCCCCACTGCAGGCACAGCCCAGGGTCTGGTGGTGAGCACGGGGGACCGCACCATTATCGGACGCATTGCATCCCTGGCATCAGGAGTGGAGAATGAAAAGACCCCTATTGCTATTGAGATTGAACACTTTGTGGACATCATCGCAGGCCTGGCCATCCTCTTTGGTGCCACGTTTTTTGTGGTGGCCATGTGCATTGGCTACACCTTCCTTCGAGCCATGGTCTTCTTCATGGCCATTGTAGTCGCCTATGTGCCTGAAGGGTTGCTGGCCACTGTTACGGTGAGTTGGGGGAGGCAGAAGAGGTGTGTGCAGGATCTTGAGAGGCCTGTCCATTCTGTTTGGTCATTCAGTCAGGCTCCACTCATCCATCTGTCTATGTGTCCATCTATCCATTCACCTCTCCATGCACCCATCCACTCACCCACCCATCTTCTTATTTATCCATCCATTCAGCAAACATTCCCAAGGCTTGTGCTCTGTATTAAGCATTACGGACGCAGAGATGAATAGGCATCAGTGTGGGCAGCCAGCTTCTAACTCATCTTCACAACTATCAGCTCCCAACCCAAGACAGGCCCAGGAGAACGTTATCTCGTTTGGTTGATAAGAGAACTTTCAGAACATCCGTTAGGGCAGCTCAGAGACAAAGAAACCCAGCTGTTTGGGTATACTGAGGAAGCATCCCATGTAGAAAGCAGAGTCTTGGAAGGAAGACACAGTCTGGCTTTTTTTTTCAGAGAAATGCTGCATACATATACCTCTGTGGTTGGGATCAAAGATTTCTGACTACTGAGAGGGAAATGGGATTGCAAGCCAAGTGTGGGCCAGATTCCTGGGTTTCTCCCCTCCAGGTCTGTCTGTCTTTGACCGCCAAACGGCTTGCCAGTAAGAACTGCGTGGTCAAGAACCTGGAAGCAGTAGAGACCCTGGGCTCTACATCAGTTATCTGCTCTGACAAGACAGGGACCCTCACCCAGAACCGCATGACTGTGTCCCATCTGTGGTTTGACAACCACATCCACTCAGCGGACACCACAGAAGACCAGTCAGGTGTGGGAGGCTGAGGGGCAGGGTCTCTGTTCTTTATCTAGAAGAGAGCTCCAAGGTTATTCAAGGAAGTGGGTGGGGTGTTAATATTAAAGGGAGGGGATTTGATTCCAGATCTGGGGAGAATCAGGGTTCTGGGTCCAGGGAGGGGACTTAGGTCTCACAGTAGACTAGGTATGGGGTCTGGAAAGAAGGTTCCATCCCTGGTATGAAGAGGGGGTTGGATCTCAGGCCTCAGGATAGGATGCTGGCCTAGATCTAGGGGAAGGGGCTGGCTGGGTCCTGGTCTAGGAGAGCGGCTGCCTCGCGCGCGGGATCCCCTCCCGGATCCAGCCCCGATGTCTGGCCTCCAGGACAGACATTTGACCAGTCTTCGGAGACGTGGCGGGCTTTGTGCCGAGTGCTCACCCTGTGCAACCGAGCTGCCTTCAAGTCGGGGCAGGACGCGGTGCCGGTGCCCAAGGTGAGAACCGGGGAGCCCTTGGCCATCCCGCGAGCCTGGTGCAGCCGTGTTCGTCCCTAACACTGTTTCCCCGCTCCCAGCGCATCGTGATCGGGGACGCGTCCGAGACGGCGCTGCTCAAATTCTCAGAGCTGACGCTGGGCAACGCCATGGGCTACCGCGAGCGTTTCCCCAAAGTCTGCGAAATCCCCTTCAACTCCACCAACAAATTTCAGGTGCTCTGTCCTCCGCGATCGGCCCGGCCCCCTACCCAGTCCCGTCACTGCAGCGTCCCACCACGACCCGTTCCATCCAGACTTGCCTTTGCGGACCTTAGCCCTCATCCCCATCCCACCCACTGCCAAATGCCACCAGTGGCCAGGCCAGACCCACAGCCGAGGCTCTAATCAGCTCAGTCCTAAAACGCTTCTAAATGATCCCCTCTGCCGTTGCACTAATTCCCCGCCCCTCTCCTCCACACTTAGTAGCGTCCCACCCCCCCAGCCTACTTACTGCCCGGACCCCTCCCCGCCCACAGCTGTCCATCCACACTTTGGAAG
The DNA here is from genome assembly GCF_000296735.1 of Chrysochloris asiatica. Classification (NCBI taxonomy): domain Eukaryota; kingdom Metazoa; phylum Chordata; class Mammalia; order Afrosoricida; family Chrysochloridae; genus Chrysochloris; species Chrysochloris asiatica. Next base: position 10,406,165 of record NW_006408622.1, read on the forward strand.
ACCCCCGGGACCCGCGGCACTTGCTGGTAATGAAGGGCGCCCCAGAGCGCGTGCTGGAGCGATGTAGCTCAATCCTTATTAAGGGTCAGGAGTTGCCGCTGGACGAACAGTGGCGTGAGGCCTTCCAGACGGCCTACCTCAGCCTGGGAGGCCTGGGCGAACGTGTGCTTGGTGAGAACCTCCAAAGCAGGGTAGGGGGAAAGTGGGGTACACGGAGCATACTCGACTTTCTTGGATCGTGGCTGACAGTTGACCTGGCCCTCCACACTCATCCTGGATTTTCCCTGTCTCAGTTCTGACTCCTGGCTCTTCTGAATTCCTACCCTGAGCCCGGGCCGCCGCCCCACTTCTCCTCACCCTGATTTTACCCATCCTGACCTGACGTGTGATCCTATGATTTTACCAGCCCATGCCTCAACTGATACCTTTCAGAACCCTCAGCTGACTCTTTGACCTTTCTCACCTTGACTTTCTTGCCCCTCACCGTCCTTGATTTTTGTTCTAACTCCTGCCTTGGTTAAGCTTAAACTTAAAAACTTGGGGTCCAGTTCTGGGTCCTTCACTTTACTTGCCATGTGACCTTAGCCTTAGGCACTGAGGATGGATTTAGATTATGAATGAAGGGTTTGGTATTTTGCTCATCTCCTGTCTCTGTCAGAGAAAAGTCTTTCCAGGATTTCTCTCTGACCTCCTGGTTTCCTGGCTAGGTTTCTGCCAGCTCTACCTGAATGAGAAGGAATACCCACCTGGTTATGCCTTTGATGCTGAGGCCATGAATTTTCCAAGTAGCAACCTCTGCTTTGCGGGCCTCGTATCCATGATAGATCCACCGCGAGCCACCGTTCCTGATGCCGTGCTCAAGTGCCGAACAGCAGGCATCCGGGTATGCCACTGGGAGAGGGTGATGGGGAAGATGGAGACTATAAGGGAGACAGAAACTGACTTGAACTAAAACAGGAAACATATTGGTTCATGAAACTGAAAAACTAGAGAATGAAGTCAGGCATAGCTGGGTTTAGGGACTCTTGTTATTTCATTAACAATTTGCCTTTCTTCATGTCTCAGCTTTTTCTCTCCGCAGGCTTTATTCTCAAGCTATATTTTCATTTTGGAGGGCAAAGATTATCCTCAGCACAACTTCAATTTACATCCTATCTTTTAGCCACCCCACAGAAAAAGGGTGCTTCTTTTGTAATAGCTCCAAATTGGGTCACATGTTCAACACTGAACCCATCACTATAGGTAGGGGGATGGAATATGTTGATTGGCCAGGTTTGGCCTCACTTGCCCAGTCTTGGCTAGGAACCTCACTTTGACCAGTTGCCTGGGGGAGGAGAAGTGGTTCCCCAAAGATACTAAGCAGTGCCCAAGTCTTTCCCATAGTCTCTAAGGGCCTTAAGGTGTTGGCCCTGTTACCTTTTTAAGCTCATTCCTTAGCCCTCTCTTCCTTTTGCCCACTCCTCTCTGAGCATGCCGCCATGCTATTCCTCTAACAATTCAGCCATGTTCTCAATTGTCTGTTCTCTCTGTCACAAAAACTCTTCCCCCAGATTTTCACATGGCCCTTACCTCTTTCTGGTCTTTGTTCAAGTGTCACTTTCTTGAACAAAGTGATGCCTTCCCTAAACCAAATCACACCAAACCCACTGCCAATGAGTCAATTCCAACTCATAGTGACCTTAAACTTGAGTCACCTCTTCCTTTAGTCAGCACATGCCACCATCCCTTTACCCAGCTTTACTCATTGTCTTCATACTTCTTATCTTCTAACACATTATCTGAGGACTTGGTTGTTCATTGGTAGATTTCTCACCTTCCATGTGGGAGACTCTGATTCACTTTCCAGCCAGTGGACCTCATATCCAGCCACCACCATCTGCCAGTGGGGACTTACATGTGGCAATAATGTTGAACAGGTTTTGGTGGAGTTTCCACCAGATGAATTAGGAAGGCCTGCCAACCTACTTCTGAAAATCATGAAAACTGTATGCTTACCAACAGTGCAATCTGCAACCGATCATGGGGGCAGTGCCAGATAACTGTGCATGAAGTCACCATGAGTCAGGAACAAACTATCCACAGTGATAACTATCACAGCACACCATGTATGCCTCTTCTTATTTATCAACATGGTCAAGTTCCAAGGACCATGTTCTTGTGTGAAAATTGGTGTTATGAGAAAATGGAGGATGACTACATCATAACTGACAAATTACATTATTACATAATCACCAAATTACATAACTACCTGTCAATTTACACCATTACATAATTGCCAAATTACATCATTATATAACTGCCGAATTACATCACTACATAACTGCCAAAATACATCACTACATAACTGGCAAATTACATCATTGCATAACTGCCAAACTATTGAAAATCATGATCTGACCAAGTTGACATGTAACCTTAGCTGTCACAGCCAGTGTTCCTCTCATCTCACACCTTAGGGGTTCGTATCTGCCAGAAGTATGTCGTTAATGAGCAAAATAGTTGAATAGTAGATTTTTTACTTTTGTCATAAATACAAAATTTATGTTGGATACTAGATAGTTGATATGTGAGGAGTAATTGTAATTATTTCTTTATGATGTTTCTTTTCTTTTCTTCTCAACTAGAATGTTAGCCTCACCAGGAATTCTGTCTGTTTTATTCCTGCTATATCCCTGACACTTACTTAGCAGGTGGTCTTGATTGGTAGAATAAATCTATCAGCAGATGTCTTCAAGTGAGGATGGGAAAATGGGGCTAATCGGAAGGGGTCAAGAGTCTCCTGGTATATAATCTACATATCAGCAGTTACCTAATTTGAGTGCATTTATAATACATTGAGGCATAAAACTCTCCCTAGTAATTCAGTGTTTAAGGAGCTCTGGTAGCGTAGTGGTTACGAATTGGGCTGCGAACCTCAGGGTCAGCAGTTCGAAACTACCAGCTGCTCCGCGGGAGAAAGATGAGGCGATCTGCTCCCATCAAGATTTACAGCCTCGGAAACCCTATTCAGGGTCGCTATGGGTCGAAACCGACTCAATGGCACTTAACAACAACAACAACAACAGTAATTCAGTGTTTAGGAGGGTAAATTGAAGAATTGAACTTGTTTGAATTGTATAGAGGAATATCAGCATTATGCCTTGACTCCAATGCATAATTTTTGCTGAGATGCTTAGCTCTGGAACATGTTTATGCTACCTTTGAAAATTTGATTGGTACTATCTAGTATGTTAAGGACCTCTGGTAGCGTAGCGAATTGGGCTGCGAGCCTCAGGGTCAGCAGTTCGAAACTACCAGCTTTCCACAGGAGAAAGATGAGGCTTTCTGCTCCTGTAAAGATTTACAGCCTCAGAAACCCTATACAGGGTCGCTATGAGTTGGAACTGACTCCATGGCACATACCAACAACAACAACATATAGTATGTTAACTGAAATGCATGCTCATTTTTACTTATTTAGGGATCCTTTAATGTTCAATAAAGCACTGCCTGTTTTGCATAACAACAACAAAGAGTCTCCTGGTTACCCCCATAGGTGATCATGGTGACAGGTGACCACCCCATCACAGCCAAGGCCATTGCAGCCAGCGTGGGCATCATCTCAGAAGGCAGTGAGACAGTAGAGGACATTGCTGCCCGCCTCCGAGTGCCTGTGGACCAGGTTAACAGGAAGTAAGTGCCTCTCACACCTCCCCACAGTTTCCCTAGAGTCCATGGAGACTGAGGCCCAAGCAAGGTCCTCCCGTCTCCCTCCCCAGGGATGCCCGTGCCTGTGTGATCAACGGCATGCAGCTGAAGGACATGGACCCATCAGAGCTGGTTGAGGCGCTGCGTACCCACCCGGAGATGGTGTTCGCCCGCACCAGCCCCCAGCAGAAGCTGGTGATAGTAGAGAGCTGCCAGCGGCTGGTGAGAACCTGGTGACGTGGGTGGGCAGAGGGATGCCCTGGGCTGGCCTCTCACTGACCACCTACCCTCCTGCAGGGTGCAATCGTGGCTGTGACAGGGGATGGTGTGAATGATTCCCCCGCCCTAAAGAAGGCAGACATTGGAGTGGCCATGGGCATCGCTGGCTCCGATGCTGCCAAAAACGCAGCCGACATGATCCTCTTGGATGACAACTTCGCCTCCATTGTGACGGGCGTGGAACAGGGTTCGGGCTGGCCAGGGAAGGGACCAGGCAGTGTGGGCAAGGGAGGAAGCGGCTGGCAAGAAAGTTGAGGTACCTGCTCTATCCCTACAGGCCGGCTGATCTTTGATAACCTGAAGAAGTCCATCGCTTACACACTGACCAAGAACATCCCAGAGCTGACACCCTACCTCATTTACATCACAGTCAGCGTTCCCCTACCCCTTGGGTGCATCACCATCCTCTTCATAGAACTCTGCACCGACATAGTGAGTCTACAGCCCACACACATGCTCATGGTCAGACATGATGGACAGACCGCCATGGACACTTAGACACAGGAACCACCCAGACAAGACATACAGATACACCAACAGACAGCCAGACCTGGACACACAGGTGGGCAGGCGGGTGGGTATGAAATAAACCCATGGACACATGGGGACTTTAGTGACACAGATCTTTGGCCAACTTTAGATCACAGACAGGTAGCCCTAAACAAACACAGACAAATTTGTTTGTCCTACCTTCAGGCAGACTCCAAAACAGATGGAAAGGCACCACAGATAAAGGGATGAATGCAGCCAGATGCACGGCCATGTTGACAGACATTATCCAACAATACTTATGTGACACCCCCTATGGACCTGGCATATGTCTTAACATGCTTAGTTTTGTCTTCAGCCACCCTAGGAGCTGGGTTCTATTATTACCAAACCCTTTGTACAAATGAGTAATTTGAAGAACAGACAGGTTGAGAGGTTTCCCCTAGGCCATACAGCCAATCAGCGGCTGACTTGGGAATTGATCCAGGCAGTTAAGAGCCCCAGAGCCTGCCCTGGGCTTGAAGGAAGTGGTGGTTCAATTTTAAGATCATTATGAATTGCACTGACTCAGTGACTATGGGTTGGGTGGGGTTTAGGGAAGGCCTCAGTGAGAAGGTAACATTTGAACAAAGGCCGGAAAGAGGAGAGGGAGTTAGCCATGTGGAAATCTGGGGGTAGAGTGTTTCTGGCAGAGCTACCACGCAATGCAAATGAAGGAGGACTGCTTCTTCGTAGTTGCAGTTAGACAAGGGGGTGGGCAGGGAAGAGGACACAGGACATAAAGAGAGGAAAGACAGAACTAGAGAGTGGCAAAGAGAGACACAGAGACAGTGACCAGAGCTAGGGACAAAGAAAGCCAGAGAGTAAGGGACATGAAGAGACAGAGATAGTAACAGGGAAACAGAGGCTGAGACCAGGGTACCCTAGAGGGAGACACACAGCGACAGAAAGAAGATAAAGACAAACAATTCTGAGGGAGATAGACACAAATGTGGAAGTAGACCCACCAACTGGGGCCAGCCCAGGCCCAGGCTGTCCAGGCCTCTGTGACTCTGTGGCCCTACCATGCCTCCTGGGGAGCTCCTGAGCCTAGGGAACATGAGTCCAGGCAAACCCTGAGTTCTCTTCCCACCCCTGACCAGTTCCCATCGGTGTCTCTGGCCTACGAGAAGGCTGAGAGTGACATCATGCACTTGCGGCCCCGGAACCCAAGGCGTGACCGACTAGTGAATGAACCCCTGGCTGCCTACTCCTATTTTCAGATTGGTGAGTGCTCATGGGCCAGAGAGAGGGGGCTCTCCAGCTCACTGGTCTGATGCCTCTGACTCACTCTGGAGCTTAGTGTCTGCTTTTGACTTCATTTGCCCAGTCCCCCCTGCTCTGTCTGTCCCCTGGGATCCCGTCTCTATGTTAATTGCCTCTTTCTCACTCCCTATTTTGTTTGGTTTCTCTGTGCCTGTCTCTCCATCCCAATGACTCTGGGACCTTGTCTATCTTCATGTGTCCCTGATCTTCTTTGTGTACCTATCTGTGTCCCGACTCTCTCCCTGTGTGCCTTTCCTGTGCCCCCTTGTTTCTCTTTCAGGTGCCATCCAGTCATTTGCTGGCTTCGCCGACTACTTCACAGCCATGGCCCAGGAGGGCTGGTTTCCACTGTTGTGTGTGGGGCTGCGGCCACAGTGGGAGAACCACCACCTACAAGACCTACAGGACAGCTACGGCCAGGAGTGGGTGAGTGCCCACACTCACTCCTCACATACGACTGCGCAGGTTCAAAGCTTCCTAGACAACCTGGGACTTACTGCCAACCCTCTGCTAGTTCTGGGACAAGGAGCCTTATCCCAAACTCTGGCTAGCAAAAACCACACTGCTATTCATTCTGACTCGTGGTGAACCAGTGTAGGGTCTCCTAGGCTGTAAATCTACATGGGAGCAAAAAGCCTCTTCTTTCTCACATGAAGCAGTTGTCGGGTTTGAACTCTTAAACTTGCGGTTAGTAGCCCAAAGTGTAACCTACTTCACCACTTGGGCTGCCGTCAATTCTGACTCATCATGTAACCCTATAGGACACGGTTGAGCTGCTAACTTCAAGCTCATCAGTTCGAAACTACTAGCCCTTCCTCAGGAGAACGATGAGGCTTTCTGCTCCAGTAAAGATTTACACTCTCAGAAACCCTATACAGGGCCGCTATGAGTCAGCACCAACTCAATGGCACACCACCATAGGTCAGGGAGCAGCCAGACTCATTGTTCTCCCATGGAGTGGTTGGTGGGTTTGAACTGCCGACCTTTTGATGAGCAACCAGATGCTCAACCCACTATGCCACTGGGTTCCTTACAGGCTGGGCCTTTATCTGAACCCTTTACTGTAGAGGTAAGAATGCAGACCTCGGAACCAGATGGCCCAGATTCATGATCTGGTACCACTCCTCACAAGTGTGACCAAGGACAGATTTCTTGTTTCTCTGTGTCTGTTTCCTCGCCTATAAAGTGGGAAGATGGGGTCCAGGTGTGGCACTGTAGGATAAGCACAGGACTGCTCACTGCTAGGTCGGTGGTTCAAACCCCTCAGCCGTTCCTTGGAAACCCTACACGGGTACTCTTGAGTTGGAACTGACTCGATGACACTTAACAACAAAGTGGGAAGAATACTAAAATGGCCTTCAGTGGTCTTCACTGGGTGGTCCTAGGGCCAGCAGCAATAGCATTACATGGGAACTTGTTTGAGATGTGAATTCTCAGGTGGGGCCTTGCAGTGTATTTTAACAAGTCCTTTAGGGGATTCTGATGCTTGCTGACGTCTGGGCGCCACTGACTCATCTCGAGGACTATGGGCTATTGGGGGGATTGAGTGGACAGATGCAGTGTCCCTGGTGTGGCACTGTAGGATAAGCACTCGACCCCAGCCACTTCTCGGAAACCCTATACAGGGTCACTATGAGACGGAACCTACTCTATGGCACTTAACAATAACGTGAAAATGAAGCCCACCCCGCAACTGAGATGGACTGAGTGTGGTAACAATGGACTCACACACAGGAAGTTGTGAGGATGGGGTAGGATCGGGCAGTGTTTCGTTTGGCTTCGCTAAGTCAGAACTGACTTGAGTACACCTAACAAAATCAGTTGTGTAGAGAAATGGACTGAGTGAGGACTGCCCCCTTTAAATGGATCCTATGCCCCCTTTCCCTAAAGTTCCACCTTACTAATTTTTATCACCCGTGTGACCCCTGGAATCACTGCCCTGCTCCTCAGTGCCAGGAAATTCTACACCCCTTCACCATCTTGGACCGCTAACTGCAAGGTCAGTTGTTCAAACCCATCAGCTGCTTGTCAGGAGCAAGATGAGGCTGTCAGCTCCTGTAGAGATTTACAGTCCCGGAGACCCTATAGGGGGTCACTATGGGTCAGAATTGACTTGATGACAGTGGATGGGCATTGCCCAGCAAGCTCTGCTGGACAGAGGTCTCCTGGTCCTCCACTCTGGGACTCTGCAAACCTGGCTGACCCGGCAGCTTTCTTCTCCCCACTCATCTCTGACACACGGGAAAGAGAACCTTTAGGGGCTTGCGAACCCGAGTGTCCCAGTGGCCACAGAGGGTCCCCAGCTGGGCTCAGGTTACTTTTGTTCCCTCCTGGTCCCCACAGACATTCGGGCAGCGTCTCTACCAGCAGTATACCTGCTACACCGTGTTTTTCATCAGCATTGAGATGTGCCAGATAGCTGACGTCCTCATCCGCAAGACGCGCCGCCTGTCTGCTTTCCAGCAGGGCTTCTTCAGGTGCCCCCACCCCATGTCCACCCGGCCCTGATCCCAGCCCACACAGACCCTGAACCACCACAAAACGCTTCCTTAGCACCTCTGCATGCCTCTCAGCCGGCCCCTCCAGAGCTCCTCAACTAGAGGGGGCCATGCTGGTAGAAAGGTGTGGGCCCCTCCAGAACGCAACTAGAGGGGTCATGCTAGTAGAGAGGTGTGGGCCCCTCCAGAATTCAACTAGAGGGGGCCATGCTGGTAGAGAGGCGTGGGCCCCTCTAGAACTTAATGTTGAGAACATCCCCCTGCCCCTGATGGCTGCCGACTCCTTTGGCCTGGAACCTTGGTTTCTGATGGCCTGTCCCATGCTGCCCGTAGGAACAAGATCCTGGTGACCGCCATCGTGTTCCAGGTCTGCATTGGCTGTTTCCTGTGCTACTGCCCCGGAATGCCCAACATCTTCAACTTCATGCCCATTCGGTAAGGGGTGGTGAGGCCTGGGTAGAGAAATGTGGGCTGTGGGACCCCGCCCTGGGGGCAGCCATCACCTGGCCACCTCCCTGTACCTACAGGTTCCAGTGGTGGCTCGTCCCCCTGCCCTTTGGCCTCCTCATCTTCGTCTATGATGAGCTGCGGAAACTTGGAGTTCGCTGTTGCCCAGGGAGTGAGTGTGGGGACTGGGAGGATGGGGTGAGGGGCTGGAATGTTCACAGAGCAGTTGCTTCAAACTTTGAACCTCGACATTTGACCTCTGAGCCTTTGACCTCCATATCAAACCTGACCTGAAATCTGAGTCCCAGGTGTCTACCTTGACCTCCTATACCTGCCCCCTGAGGTTCCCCAAACCCTGACCTGCATCTCTCAGCACTGAGTCTCCCTTCCCCCCTTCTCTCCTAGGCTGGTGGGACCAGGAGCTCTATTATTAGAGGGAGCAAGACCTTCATCTCTGCATCCATCACAGCTAAGCGGGGGTCATGGCTTCGGGAACCTGCATGGACAGCCACCCAAATATCTGAGCAATCAAGCATCTGCAGCCCGTGGCTCCCTAACTTTGGAGGGACCTCACCAACTCTCCGTTCCCATCCACAAGGGGCCCACCAGCCCTCTTAGAGAAGAACCCCTTAGGCCCAGCTCTCTTAGCTGGCCTCAGTGCAGCCCCACCTGTGATGGTGCTGGGGCTTTGGTGGAGAGCAGGAGCTAGTAGCTCCCGTGGGAAGAAATGTGTGTTCTTAGGACTCCAGGCTGGGCAAGAGGGCTGCCTGGGAGCTCTTTGCCGAAAACACATCTTGTGTTCTGCATGACACTAATAAAGCCAGCTCACACTGATGTGTCAAGCACACTTGATCTCCCGTAATTCTACAGGTAGGGGCTATTGGTTCAGGGCTGTAGAACTGTCTGCTGTACAGTAGAAACTCAATAAACACTTGCTAGGAAAGTGAATCTCTAAATTTTGATCATTTACGGCATTTAAAGGCAGAGTCAGGATGCCATGACAGGTGGCCTGGAGCTCAGATATCCACCACCTGAGCTTTCATTGTTCTCAGCACCTCTTTCTCCCTCCTTGACACATGAATGCCAGACACTTTCCACATCAGGTAACCCCTGTGCTCACCTTTCACAGGTGTCTCAGCTCTGATTCAACTTGCTCGCCCCTTTGTCCCTGCAGTGGATGGCTTGTCATTGGTCAGTCCTTGGAGGCTCAAGCCACAAGTCTTCCCCACCCCACCTGAAATGCTAACCTTCCCTCTGCTTTTCATTGACAAGCGACGGGGCAGTGGGAAAGTGACAGGAGTCACCTCTCCCTCCCCCCGCCCACTCTTCTCCCAGGGCTTCTCCTCCTCTTCACCTACCTTTTCCCCACCCATGGCCTCACCTCCATTGTCTCTGTACTGGTGATGCCCACAGCTGTTTCCAACCTCCCCCAACATGGCCAAGGGGACCCACACTGGCTCTGCATCGTCCCCCAAACCTGCTCCCTCCGCTGCCTCGGTCTCAGTACAGTCCTACCATCCCACTAGTGTGCTTCATTCATCCAGGTGGGGGACACATGGTGAGACCTCAGGTAACCTGTTCCCATGGATCCTTTACCTGTCACCTTCCCACTGCCCCGCCCACCGCTTGTCAGTGAAGTAAATGCACATTCCGTGGGTTACTACCACCTGTCTAAGCTGCCTCTATCCACTCTCTCCCTCGATCAGCTTTAGTCTACCCAGGCCTGGTCCACCATTTACATACTGACCCTGTCCTACAACTTTCCATGGTTCTCCAGTGGTCTGTCAACTCTCCACCCAGGCCCAGCCTTCAGAGCCATCTGGCCCCTGCTGACTCTGGCAGTCCTTCAAGTCCTCTTGAACCCTCTACTCCCCCATCCAGGCCTTAAGTTTCCCTGGAAAGGCAGGCCCATGCTGTCACCTTCAGGTTTTTACACAGGTCTCGGCATCAGCTTTTCTCCTCTTTGTCCCACTATTGTCCTGCAGGTCCAGCTCCCCGGGAGCCCACACTGCTCCCGAGGCTGGGTCAGGTACCTCCTTCCTCTGGGCCTCCTAACCCTGTTTCCTCATCATGGTCCAGATCACCATGGCCGAGACTTCCCTCTTCACCATCCCACCACAGCCTGATCACTCAGCCCCAATCAGACATCACCACTACCTGGAGAACGAGGGGTTCTGTTTCCCTGAGACCCATGAAAGCTGGGATCATTTTACAGTGGTCGCCAGAAGAGAGACAACATCCCTGCAGAGCTAACAATCATTTCTGCAAACTTTACTTGTTCTAATACATGTTCAGGGCAGATGGGGCAGGAATGGAGGTGTGGGGGAAAAGGTCCCATTACAAATCTATCAGGTGACCCACATGGGCTGGAGGAGTGTTCTAGCTATAGCCTTTCCATATGAAAGTCAAGACCACCCCATCAATCACTGCACCCCAAGAGAGTAGGGAGGACAAGGTGGTGGCTATCCCATCTTAGGGGAAAGGCTCCCTCTGAAAACAAGACCTTAGTGGTTCCTGAAGTCAAGGGTCAAATAATATGATGGCAGGACTCCACCAACCAACTGAAGGAAGGAGACAATTGCTCCTCTGGCCCCTGAGGATCTCCCCAGCAACACCAGGCCTGGGGAGCAGCAACCGAAGTGGGCAGGATTTGCTTCAAGGTACAACTTTAGACATGATGACATCCTGCTTGATACACCTCACAAGGAAGGAGAAGGAATGAGGCAGGGACAGGATCTATGGGACAAAGGCACAGCTGGGAGAGGGGAGATGGCATCTAGGCCATCTGTGGGGGGAGGCACAACTGCTCTGCTACTTGGCTATCTCTGTACCCTGCCCTAAGAGGACTCAGGTCAGGGTCTTGCTCTGAGGGCCACAGAACGGAGACAAAGCACTGGGGAGCTCAGAGTCCTTGACAGCTGTCCCACTCTCAGCTCCAGTGTCTTTTGACCTAAGCTTGAAAGATAGTAACCATTTGTCTAGGGGCAAGTTACGCCAGGAAGGAGCTCTAAAGAGGTCAAGGGCAAAACCGAGAGCAAGGAGGCTCGATTATCCACTGTGGAATAGTTATAAGGAAGGAGGTAACCTAGTTAAACTGGCCAGATAGATCTCAGCTGCCATAGAGAGATCAGATGGATCAAAGGCGACTAGGGTTGAGAGCCTATTAGATGACCAGCTGGGGCAGGGCCCATGTGGGAGAGGGCCAGGCTGGACCAAGATGAGGGTGTGACATGGAGAGGAGGTGCCCCCCAAGACCCCCACCTAGCCTCTGCTGCTGCTCAAAGATCACTTACTTCATTCAAGCCCTTAGTCTACCCTGGGAAAACAAGGACACTGAAGAATTGTTCCTGGAACAAAGGACAGATGAATGGATTAGCTAGCTCCTCTGGGACTAAGGGTGAACCTAGTGTTGGGAGATGATTCCAGAGCGAGAAACGGAGGCAGAACCAAAGTTGGAAATATGGTTTAATCCACTGAAACCTGGTGACAGGGAGCAGGTATTTGTGAGTGCTTGAACACCAAGCCTAGGAGTGCACATTGACGACAGCAACATACAGGGACAGGGTGCCGAGGGCCAGGAGTCCCGTCACCACCGCTCGGGCCAGCAATGCTGTCCAGCTGCCCAGGGAACAGAGGTGGACAAAGGTCCTGTGGGAAAAGATCACAATGAGGGAAGGAGAAGAAGTAACTCACCCCCGTGTCCAGGTGAACCCAGTCTCTAGCCCCAGCCAGCTCACTCCATGACAAAGGCCTTGTAGACACTGAGGAACATCAGCAGGAGAACAGCCGGACGGAAGGTGTGGTACAGGTCATAGCGTGTTATCATCCAGACCTGGGCGGACGCGATGATGTAATGGACCTGGAGGGAGGCGGGAAGTCAAGGCCAGGCCTTAGGCCACCAGCACGTGTGTGCATGAATGTGTGCAGGGGGCAGGAGGGCACAGGAACCACATACCAGACTGATGTTGGAGTCGATGCTCATCTGGATGTACTTCCAGTCAAACTCAATGCCTCGGGCTCCGACCCAAAGGGGGATGCAGCTAAGGAAGGCAGAGGGCAGACTTCTCCAGTACCCACACACTCTGGGCACCTACAGCCTGAGCCCTTGCCCTCCAGCACCCTCCTGGCACCCAGGAGTCTGGGCTGCAGGCAGCTGCACGCACCGGGACATAATGAGCTCTGCGGTGGCCCAGCCCAGGGCTGCCACCATGATCTTGTACTCCCCCTTGCCGGCATTCCTAGACATGACGAGATTCAAGCCTATCAGGTCGGCCACGTCCACGCTGGCCTTCATGAACTCCTGTGGGGCCAGGGGTTGGGTTGAGGCTTGGGTAAGCAGGGGATAACGGACCCCATTCCTGCACTCCCACATTCTCTCTTGCCCCTCTCACCCCTATGAAGTCATAGATGCCGCCTTCCCAAGTGGGGAAGAAAGTGGCCAGGAACAGCATCTGGGAACAGAAATCAGAAAGGTCACATCAAGGTGAGAGGAAGGAACCACCTGGATTTTGTGGGAGGTTAGTGTGTGACGGGGAGTTCCGGTGTGGCGCTGTGGGTTAATGCGCTAGATTGCAAAGTTAGTTTGAACTCCAAGGTCGGCAGTTCAAGCTCACAAGCTGCTCCTTGGAAACCCTATACAAGGTCTCTATGGGTAGAGACAGACTCAACGGCACTTAACAAGTGTGTGATAGAGGGGAAGGACACTGGGGCTCTGGAAGCAGCTGACAAGAGGCCACCAGGGCTGTGGGAGATGGTGGGCAGGCGCCTTGCTCCCCCAGAGGGCCGGATGTGTGCGTTCGGAGGGGAATTGGAACCAGGGCAGAGGCTCCACCATGTACTTGCTGTGCGGGGTTACTGAACCTTCTTAACTGTACAAAACTCGTCACCACGCGGCGGAAGTTTTCTCAGTTTTACCTAAAGGTCTATGCAAAAGCTGCTTCGAGACCCTTCCTCAAGTTTCACCCCGGTGTGCGGAGGGCTATCTCCAGATCCCGACAGCGCTCACCTTGCAAAGTTGCACAAAGAGGTAGGTGACCCCGGCCTGGACGCATTTCCAGAAGGCGTTGTACTCGGACCTGGAGGAGCAGGCGATGAGCGTCTGTCCCGCCCCGCGCCCTCTCCGTCCCGCACCCTCCTCGCGTCCCGCACTCACAGGCCGCTGCACTTATACGTGATGAAGTACGGGAAGTAGGCGAGGGCGAAACAGTTCCCGAAGTGGAACAGGGTCATGGTGCCGATCGCTGGGTCCCGCCCGCGCGGGCGTAGCGAGACCGCGTCTCTGAGCGCGGGTCCCGGCCGGTACCGATATCACTTGAGCCGGGGCCTGGGGCCCACCTGCCTCCGCCGCGGCCCGCGCGCGGCCTTCTGGGAGTCGTAGTCCCTCCCGACCCGGCGCGTCGGCGCACGGTGACGTCAAGTACGGCGGGGCGGGGCGGGGCGGGGCGCTGCTGCAGACCCTGGACGCTGAGGTTTCGGGATCGCCTAGTGGCCACGCTGGCTCTTAAATATCTTTGGGGCTGTTTCCTTTTCCCTGAAGCGGAAGCCTGGCTCTGAGTCGAGGCAACAACCTTACTCCAGGCTGCAGGCTGGTCGAGTTAAAAGGGGTACGGGGGCTTTGAACCTGGATCTGAACCTGATGTAACCGAGCGCAGAGGCACAGGAGACAGTTGCAAGCACTTTGGTTTTCTTTTTTATTTCATCAGCTGGCAGAGCGGCGCTGAGCCCTCACGTATGATACCCATCGTCCTGGGGGGAGTCAAGTGTGGGAATGGGAGACAGGTCCTAGTCCGTGAGGTCAAAGGGAAGCAGGGCGGGGTTGAGGGGCGGACTTGCCCTTCACTTCTCTTGGTTGTACATGTAACGCAGGAGGTCGACCACCCGGTGACTGTAGCCATATTCGTTGTCGTACCTGGGGATGGAGGAAGCGGAGGTCAGGGAAATCCCTATTTCCCCCCCCCCCGCCCCCCGAATTCTGTGATTCCTTCTGAGAGCCTTTACCAGGAAATGAGCTTCACGAAATTGTCGTTGAGAGCTATACCGGCCTTGGCATCGAAGATGGAGGAATGGGGGTCAGTGACGAAGTCCGAGGAGACCACCTGGGTGTCAGGATTTCAAAGACAAGTTCAACTAGCAGAGCAAGGATCACCAGGAGCCCAAGGCTTCTTAGCGCTAGATCCTATTCTTGACTGCCACGTTATGTGTTGTGTTGCTCTTGGACAAGACTTCACTTCTCTGAGCCTGTCTCATTTGCTGGGTGGGGATGGTGCGAAGAGATAATGAAATAAGTACTGTAAAGCACCCCACACGAGGTCCTGACTGAGGCAAATGCTTCTGCTTGCAGAGACTGGCCAAAGGACACGGACCGCACACACCCTAATGTGCCAATAACCACTACTTCCTGGCAACTGTGCAGACAGTTTGAACCGGGCTTCACAGAGGAGTGGGGATGAACCCGAGCCTAGATGAAGAAGGTTTTCTAGCCAATTCAGGTCCTAGACTCGGTGTCTGAGGTTGAAGGAACAAAAGCACAGGGGTTCTGGAGATTATAGCTGCAGTGTGGTGGAAGGTAGGCATTGGACTGCTAATCGAAAGAAAGAAAAACTAGGCAATCTGCTCCCATAAAGAATTGAAAGTTTTGGCAATCCTGTATAGGATTGCTATGAGTCAGAATTGACTCTATGGAAGTGGGATTTTTGGTGGTGAGTGGCCAGGAGAACATGGGTGATGCAAACAGTTAAGCACCTGACTATTAAAGGAACTCTGGTAGCGTAGTAGTTACGCATCGGGCTGCGAACCTTACAGTCGGCAGTTTGAAACTACCAGCTGCTCAACGGGAGAGAGAGGAGGCTTTCTGCTCCTGTAAAGATTTACAGCCTCGGAAACCCTGTACAGGGTTCACTATGGGTCGGAATTGACTCGAAGGCACTTAACAACAACAACAACTAAAGGAAAGGCACTGAGTAGTTAGCACCCAGGAAGTGCCTGAGAAGAATGGCCTGCAATGTGCTTCTGAAAGGCTGCAGGCATGAAAATACTATGTTGAAAACCCATGAAGTGTATAGTTCTACTTGAACACACATGGGGTCACCATGAATGGGAATTGACTTAATGAGCTTTTTGTGCGTGTGCGTGTGTGGGACAGTTTTCAGCAGGAGGGTGGTGTGACTGGACTGCATTAAAATACAGGATCCTGGCTGCTCTGAAAGTGGATTGCAGGAGCTGAAGCTGAAGACAGCACCACAGTGGACATGCAGAGATGGCAGTTCTGGAAGCAGAGTTAGTGCCAACCACTCCTCACAGGGATCTTGATCATGATCACTTGATCATGATCACTTGATCATGGCCTGGCTCTGAGCCATTGTTGCAGAAATGGAAGCTACTGTCTCATTCTCTAAGCATATGATGAGTACCAGCTGTGCGTCAGACCTGATGGGCTAGGGAGATGAAAAGATAGCCCTTAAATTCCTGCTTTTATGGAGAAGTGTTACACACGCCAGTGTGGCTAACAGTGACTGAAATGAAATGTCAGGTGAGAAAAGAACCACAGAAAGAAAACCTTTCTTGGTGGCTGGGGCTTGCTGAGAAGATGGGTTGTAATTCTTGAAAGAAACCAGAGTTGACTGGTCACCAGGGAGATCTTGGCTGACCAAAGGAGCATCAGGTAAGTGCAAAGGCCCTGAGGCAGAGAGATCGGCCCCTCCTCAGCCTTGCAGTTCTAATCTTCACACTCTGAGCTGCCCTCTGGCAAGTGGAAATCACACCCCTCCCACAGAGAGATCCTCCCAGGGCCCCTTCTTAGCTACTACCTCATCCTCGGTATAGGCAAGGATGCCAGCCATGGGCCCCTTGGCTGCCATTTTTATGGCCTCTGTGATATCCGAGTAGGTGGCAGGCTGGGCCAGGCGGCAGGTCAGGTCCACGACAGACACGTCCGGAGTGGGCACTCGGAATGCCATTCCCGTCAGCTTCCTGTAGACTCAGGACAGTGAAGAGAGTCAGAACCTGGGGATTTCTCTCTCTTTCCCCAGGCCCTTGCTTTCCCGCCAACAAACACCCCAAAGCATTTAGAGCTTTCTGCCCTCATACCCTTTGAGCTCTGGGATGACTTTGCCTACGGCCTTGGCTGCCCCTGTGGAGGCTGGGATAATGTTCTGGTGTGCCCCCCGTCCATCTCTCCAGGCCTTCTTCGATGGTCCATCGACGGTCTTCTGGGTGGCCGTGTAGGAATGGACTGTGGTCTTGGGGAAGGAGAGGTTTGCAGTGAGCCCTTTTTTCTGCTCCTGAGCTCCCATGCCTCTCTCTCAGGCCTGGGTCAGTGGCTCAGATGTGGTGATTAAGAGATCCATCACCATATACTATAGGAGGGGCCTTCACATGCCCGGGCTCAGCCTTGTCTGAGAACTGCAGAATGTTACACAAGCCTTCACCACCCTTGGACCTCTCCTCCCAAACCAGCCATTCCCTGTTAACTGTACACACTAAGCAAGTCCTGGTAAAGAAGAGGTTGGGTTTCCACCATCACTCCTGCCCCAATCCCCTTGCCCTTAACTTACCATCAGCCCTTCCACAATTCCAAATCTCTCATGGATGACCTTGGCCAGGGGGGCCAGGCAGTTGGTGGTACAGGATGCATTGCTGAAACGGCCCAAGTGTGCAAGGTCACTGAGAGATGAGACGCAGAGCCACACCTCCACCCTCACCCTTCTCCTGGGGTATGGTTTTGTGATAAAATTAGGTTAGGGATGGGGATGGGTCATTGGCTGGCAGAGTGAAGGTGGCACCAGAGGTGGATCTGGGGGAGCTCCCTCAAACATGTTCTTTAGAAGTCTTGTATTTGTAACACAGTTTGAGGGTAAACGTATATACATGGCTGATATTCTGACTTCAGGGAAGACAAAAAGTTTCATATGAAGGAAGCATGAGGAGCTGAGAGCAATGAGGCGGGGAGAGCCTGATGCCTCTTCACAGGCTCCTGTGTCCTGTGGGTACCACTACACACTTCCAAATGCCGCTCCATGTCCCCCCTCACCCTTCTCTGTTACCTGACGATTTTCATGGTGCTAGGCTTGTATTCCTTCTCATTCACACCCATGACGAACATGGGCGCATCTGGTGAGGGGGCACTGATGACCACACGTTGGGCACCTGCCATGATGTGGTCCTAGGAAGGGAACACAGATGTTTGGAGGTACTTCCAGTGCCCCTCTTCCTCCCCCACACCAGCCCAGGCACCTGTCTCTCTTACCGAAGCTGCCTCTATGGAGAGGTACACACCCGTGGACTCCACCACAAAGGGGCTCCCGACAGCCTTCCAGGGGATTTCTTTGGGCTGCTTGCTGAGGACAGTTGGCACAACAGTGAGCAGGTTCCCTCTCCTGTGAGGGCTTCCACAGACACCTTCCTGCCTGGCAACCTGTCTGCCCCCCACCCACGCGAGCTGACCCAGGTGGACTTGCCAGCTCTGCTGACCTTGCCTCTCACCGCTTTCCCCCTTGTGGACCCCTTTTCTGAACTCTGCTGCACCTGGTAAGGAGCTGCCATCTCCTATACCTCAACTTCTTCAGGGGACCATCCCTGACTACTCCCAGCCAGAGCAGACCCTGAGTAGAATGTGAACTATGTGAAGGCAAGGTGTACCCCACTGCTCCCCCTTCCTAGTCCCCAGCCCACCTAGCCCCTCTGCTCCTGTGGCCAGAGGCCAGGAAAGACACCTAGATGCCAGGGAGGACTGAAGTCTGAAGCAGCTTGGCGTCTAGCAGTAGCTAATGATTTTGATTAGATAAATAATGGTGGTTTACTGCTATGTGCTTTACACTTGTACATGCTTATTTGATGTTTTGACTGAGGGTTTTATTTGAAATGCATTAAACCTCTGGGATCACTATTTCCTATTAGTAAGCAATGAACGAATAAGCTGTAGACTAGGCTTCAACAGCATTGATTCCAGTTGCTGTAATTGCTTCTGTAAGATTATTTCTTAGCCTCTGTCTCACCTTCTAGAACATTCCATGGTAGCAGGGTCCAGTCTAATCTGTTTCCTTTGCCATTGAGCCTGCATCCCCAAACCCAGGGGTTCAGTCAGTGTTTTTTAAAAATTGTTATCAGCCAGTCCACAAATGCTGTGTGCGTGTGTGTGTGCTAAGTGTTTTGCCGGTGCCTCGTTTGAACCTCACAAGCCAAGGAGTAAGTGCTGTCACGACTCCCACTGTAGAGAGGAGGGAGTAGCGGGTAGAGCTGGCTAGAGCGCAGACAGGCTGGATGAGTGGCGTGGCCGTGATGAATGAATGAATCAGTGAGCAGTCAGTGCCATGCCTGGGTAGTATTTCTCTCTCCTTGGCCATCTATCCAGCTAGCTCTTTTCTGACACCCTGTCCCACCTTCCAAGATGGAGGACATAACACTAAAAGTATCTTTACAGATGTGTTGACCTCACATGAGGCAAAGAGTGGACCCCAAGAGACCCACCCCAGCCTCTATCGTCTGCCCATGGAGCTGTTCTGAGTATTCCATTCAGTTTGAGGACTCCATTCACAAGGATTTCTTGTGAACCACAAGGTTGGCAGTTCAAACCTACTAGCTGCTCCTCAGAAACACTATACAGGGTCACTATGAATCGGAACCAACTTGATGGCACTTAATAACAATAATATTCATTCATTTAGCAAGGAAGGAAGAGTACTGTAACAGCTTCAGTGATTATTTGTTCACATCTGTCTCAGCTGGGCCAGTGGGTACCAAGCAGCCGTGGCACGTGTACACAAACACAGCCTTGTCTGCAGGGAGGCTAGGGCTTGTGGGTAACATCTCCATCCAAGTGTTCCACACTCCTGTGAACTCTAGCTGTTCCCAACTAGTCGCTACACATCACCATTTCTACCTTACTTGATGAACCTGAGGCCAAAGTTACCCAGCAAGAAAGGGATAGTTGTTAAGTGCTGTTGAGTCGGTTCTGGTTCATAGGAACCCTGCTGTAAAGGTGGATCTGAACTGCAAAACTTGTGGTTAGCAATCTAGTGCTTATCCTACAGCACCACACCAGGACAAGTAAGGGATTGGTAAGTACTGTCAAATCAGTTCTGACTCATAACAGTCCTGTATAGGGTTTCTGAGGAGTGGCCGGTGGGTTTGAACTGCCAATTATTTGGTTCAAAGCCACCTTGTGGTTCAGTCCTGATTCTACAGTGCCAAGGAAAGGGTAGTGGTGGTGGTGATGTGCCGTGGAGTCAGTTCCAACTTACAACGACACTGTACAGAGTTTCCAAAGCTGTAAATCTTTATGGGAGCAGAAAGTCTCATATTTCGCCCAAGGAACTGCTGGTAGTTTCAAATAGTGACCCTGTATAAGGAGCTCTGGTAGCGTAGTGGTTACGAATCGGGCTGCGAACCTCAAGGTCAGCAGTTCGAAACTATCAGTGGTTCCGCGGGAGAAAGATGAGGTGTTCTGCTCCCATAAAGATTTACAGTCTCGGAAACCCTGTGTAGGGTCACCACGGTACTTAACAACAACAACATAGGGTTTCTGAAGGAGCTCTGGTAGCATAGCAGTTATGAATCAGTCTGTTAACCTCATGGTCAGCAGGTCGAAACTACCAGCTGTTTCACAGGAGAAAGATGAGGCTTTCTGCTCCTGTATTTACAGCCTCAGAAGGCCTATGCAGGGTCACTATGAGTCAGAACTGACTCCACAGCACACCACCACCACCACCATAGGGTTTCTGAGGCTGTAAATCTTTATGATAGCAGAAAGCCTCAGTTTTCTCCCACAGTTTTGAATTGCTGACCTTGAGATGATGCTTCACCACTATGCTACCAGAGCTCCTTAAGGAAGGGGTTTCCAAGGAGTGGCTGGTGAACTTGAATCGCTGATCTTACGATCTTGCGGTTCAAACTGGCTTTGCAGTCAGCACATTAACCAGCAGGGTAGAACAGGATAAAGTACACACACAGACAAGGGAATTGTGCTAATAGCCTGGGAGACAACAACGTGCGTGCGGTGACAGGGTAGTGGGGAGAGAAGGCAGTAATTGATTTGGGGGCAGAGCTGGGAGGGGCAGCAGGCCCCAGGTGGCAGGAGTGGTGGTGTGTGTGTGTGTGTGTGTGGGGGGAAACGATGGCCTGGTGAGTAGTCAGTGCTCTGCTGGAAGCTCAGGGCAAACAGCTGCTTCCATTCTCACGGACACTGTGTAGTTCCACCTCCCCTGCCCCTGCTTGCTGCCCCAGGTCCCTGGTGTGGTGCTGTGGGGTAATGCACTGGATTGCATAGTTTGCTTGAATCACAAGCTCACCAGCTGCTCCTTATAAACCCTATACAGGATCGATAGGGGTCAGAACCCACTTAACAACACCACCTCTCTCTCCTCTCTCTCCCCATCCTCCACTGGGAGGGAGGGACTGCAGCTCTTGCCTCGGGGGGCCAGGGAGGCATTAGACCCATGCAGGTATAGAAGTCCCAGTGATAGAGTCATCAACTGGAGCCCCCAGCAGTGGCTGATCATGTACATTAGCAAGGGGGGTAGGTTTGCTATTTCCTACTTGATAGTTTTTTTTTTTTTTTATGTTTTATTGTGCATTATGTGATAGTTTACATGGGAGAACATCAGTTTTACATTCATCCTATCGTATATCATTTCATTGCCATGGTTACAATACTTTGTAGCTTTTTAATTGTTCTGGTATCTTAAAAATGTGTTTGAAGCATATTAAACATCTAGTGTTCTTGAGTATAGTGGGGCATCTTTCTAGATTAGTGTTTCTTCACTGTTTTAGGGGTCAGGAATTTCTCTGAGACTCCCTCTCCAGGCCAGTACCTAGAGACATGCACACATAATTTGGGGGGTTCTGAACCCCATCGTGTTTTGGTCATCTTCACATCCTGTCTCAAAGTGCTACAGGTGTCATCAAATAGCTGCTACTCTTACCACTGGAAAACACTGATCTCTTGCCTATCTACGATCAGCCGTCCATTTTTGCATTCCACTTTCCCCTTATATCTGCCGTGGGTGGAGTCATACTTGAACATGTACACCTGCAGGAAACAGGAAGGAACGTTGTTTTGTGGTGACAGGGATAGAGAAGTGAGCATCCCTCCAGAGTTCCCACAGTAGTGAAGGTGTGGAGCGGTCCCAAGTTGCAGCTGGGAGCCTTCTTCTATAGACTTCCCCTAAAACACCCTTCTTCCTAAGACTTTCCCGCCCTGGTCCCACCCTTCCTGTCCACGCCCTGTTCTGCCGCTCACCATATATTCAGGGTCAATGAACGGATCATTCACCGCCACCACCTTAACACCCTTCTCCATGCAGGCACGCAGCACCAGGCGACCAATACGTCCAAATCTGTCCAGGGACAAAGATTGTAAGGTGGTCCTCAGAATCCTCATCCCAGCAGGCACAGGGAGGGATGAGAGAAGAGGGTGTGAAAGCGAGCAGGCCCACTCAAGGATTAGAGAGGGAGGCTTCAATCTGGGGAAAGGTGACCACCTCTGTGTGGGTTACTATCATCTCTTGCTCAGATGACCAGCCCAGCCTCATAACTGCTTTTCCTGCATCTTCTACCCATCCATCCCCCTAATTTCCCACCTTGAGCTGGGTGGCTCTTTTAAAATGGCAAGTCAGATGATGTCTCTTGGCTTGAAACCTCCTTGTCTGTTTGTCACGGAAACAATATCTAAAGTCTTGGGTTTACCACCTCCCTCCCTCCTATTCTTTGCTTATTCTTCTCTAGCCATGATGACCTAATGGCTGCCCTTCCACTTGCTTGGCTCCTCTGCCAGGAAGAGTCTCTCCCCAACAAAGCTGCATGGTTGGATGCCCTTTGTCAGTCAGCTGTCACATTCCAATGTCACCTTCTTCTAGAAGCTCTCTTCTGACCATAACAGCTAATGCTTCCCTCCCCGGTCCTACTGTAGCACTGAGCTCCATATTCAACACACACCATGGAACTGGCTGGTGCATTTGGCTATTGTTTTCATCAGAGTAAGAGCTCACTGAGGGTAGGATCAGCAGAATGAACGCACTCATGGTGAGAAGTGTGGAGAGGCCCCCAGTGTGTAAGGAGAGGAGAAGTAGGACCCTGAGGCATCAGGGATGGCTCAGGGGCCAGGGCAGAGACTCACCCATTGATGCCAACAGTCAGCTCCTCCATGGGAGAAATCGTAATTACTGGTGGTGGTGGTGGCGGCGGCGGCGGTGGTGGTGGTGTTGATGGCGGTGGTGGTTCTACAATCTCTATGACTGGTCTGGGCTTGGGTTCTGGCTGGGGCTCTGGCTGTGCTTCAACCTTGGGCTCAGGTGGGGGTGGTGGTCTGGTCACTGGAGAGGCAGAGGGAAATTGTGGATGGGGTGGGGGGTGGCAGGGTGGCAGAAACAATGAGCTGTACAATCATCGTGAAAGAGATTGAATTGCTACTCGGAACCTGCTCCTGGCCAACGGTCTAGCCTAGCATTTGTTAAGCCTGGGGTGGCACGCTAGGATAAGCCCTCGATCTCAAGGTAGGTTTGAACTGCAAGGTTGGCGGTTCAAACTCAACAGCTGCTCCTTGGAAACTGTATACTGGGTGTCTATGAGTTCGAACCGACTTGACCGCATTTAACAACCACCACCACCTGAGCCTTCCCTGAATGGGGAGTGGGATAGGCTTGTTTTAAAGTATCAATGCCCAGGGCTCTTCCTCGGGAGGTTCTAATTCAGTGGGCATGTACTTTGAACTAGTTCCCTGGGTTCCTCTGTTTCTTTCTCTATACAAATGGAAATAATGGTACATGTCTCAGAGGATAACTGGGAGGATTAGATGAAGTAATTAATATACATGGCAGGAGTCCTGGTGACTCAAAGGTTAAGTGCTGGAAGCTAGCTGAAGGACAGGAGAAAGTTCTGGTGGTCTGCTCCCATAAAGACAACAGCCTAGAAAACCCCATGGGGCAGTTCTGCTCTGTCACGTGGAGTTGTTATGAGTTGGAAGTGACACCTAACAACCACTATGCACGGTGTTTATGATAGAGGAGGAAACATTCCAAACATGTAGCTTGTGATCATTTCCCAAATGTATCTGATCATTGCCGATCTAGTCCAAATCTGCAAACCAAATTCACTGCCACCATCTAGTCAAT
Source organism: Chrysochloris asiatica (assembly GCF_000296735.1). Lineage (NCBI taxonomy): Eukaryota > Metazoa > Chordata > Mammalia > Afrosoricida > Chrysochloridae > Chrysochloris > Chrysochloris asiatica. Next base: position 10,429,974 of record NW_006408622.1, read on the forward strand.
TTCAACTCCTAGTAGAACTGTCCTCTAGGTTTTCCAAGGCTGTAAATATTTATGGAGACAGTCTGCCACATCTTCTGCAGAGCAGCTGGTGAGTTCAAACTGCTGACTTTTCATAGCTGGGCACTTTAACCACTGGGCCACCAGCTTTTCTCCTAATCTAGTCAATTGATCCAGCCAGTGTCTTGATAAGAATCACATGGGAAGTCTCTTTCTAGGAACATCTGACTCAGTAGGTCTGCACTGAGCCCAGTACTTGAAATGATTATGATCAGGGGTGTTTAAGAAGCATGGGAATATCATACTTTCAGTAACTAATGAAAAACTCAGTTCCAGCCTGTAAACACACACTCCCACATTTCACTTAATAAACACCTTTCGACCTGAGCTACAAGGAAGCGACAGTCAAGAAATAAAATGATGAACTGCATTAGGCAAATCTGCTGCACAAGACCTCTTTAAAGTGATGAAAAGCAAAGATGTCAGCTTGAGGACCAAAGTGCACCTGACCCAAGCCATAGTATTTTCAGTAACCTCATAAGCATGTGAAAGTTGGACAGTGAATAAGGAAGACCATAAAAGAATGGATGCATTTGAGTTATGGTGTTGGAGGAGAATATTAAAAGTACCATGGACTGCCAAAAGAACAAACCAATCTGTGTTGGAAGAAGTACAGCCAGAATGCTCTGTGGAAGCCAGGATGGCCAGACTTCGTCTCTTATACTTCGAACATGTTATCAGGAGGGACCAGACCCCGGAGAAGGATATCATGCTTGGTAAAGTGGAGGATCGAAGAAAAAGAGGAAGACCCCCAATGAGATGGATTGGCACAGTGGTAGCAACAATGGGCTGAAGTTTAGTATTGATTGTGAGGTTGGTTCAGGACCGGGAGGTGTTTTTTTCTGTTGTGCATAGGGTTGTTATGAGTCGGTACCGACTCTATGGCACCTAACAACAACAACAACAACAACAACCTGAGCTACAGATGAGGACTTGAAGAGAAGAGAGGAAACAGGGCTGCCTGAGACACCACAGTGAGGGGACCTGGACAGCTGAGGGTTCCAAGCTGAGTAATCAGACCTGGACACCAACCCTGATTCAGCCGTTTTATGTGGTATGGTCTTGCATAGTTAATGAAGGAAGCCCTCTGGTCTCTGGTTCCTGGGTGTCACAACTGACCCACCACCTGGAGGTTGCTGGGATGACTCAGTGAGACTTCAAGGCCCAGAAGCTGCATTCACTAGCCCAGGGGAGGCAGGCTGATACGAAGTGTTTATGAGGAAACGGTTGGAGAGAGGCTGAGATAAAGATGGAAGTTGCCTTTGACACCAGAATCAAAGGCTCCTGAGAAGGGGTTGAGTCCGCTGTTGAGATCTTGTGGTCTCAGGCTGGATTATGAGTGTTGCTAATCTGGTAGCATAGTGCTTACAAATCTGGTTATAAACCTCAGGGTCAGCAGTTCCAAACTACCAGGGAGAAAGGTGAGGCTTTCTGCTCCCATAAAGATTTACAGCTTCGGAAACCCAGTACCGGGTCTCTATGAGTTGGAGCCAACTCCACGGCACACAACAACAACAATAGGATTCTTAGTGTGACACTGGGTTAATGCACTGGGCTGCGAGGTCGGTTGGAACCGCAATGTTGGTGGTTCAAGCTCACCAGTCGCTCCTCTGAAACCCTGTGTTGTGCTGTTGTTAAGTTGGTTCCGACTCATAGTGACCCTGTACAGGGTTTCCGAGGCTGCAAATCTCTATGGGAGCAGAAAGCCTCATCTTTCTCCCACGGAACAGCTGGTAGTTTTGAACTGCCGACCTTGAGGTTAGCAGCCCGATTTGTAACCACTGCGCTACCAGAGCTCCTTCCGAAACGCTCTACAGGGTCACTCATAGTAGGTATCGACTGGACAGCCCTTGACAACAGTAGTACAAGTTCATAAAGATATTAGTGTTAATTTGTGACAGGTGACCCTGTGATTATTCGTGACCTTGAGGACGGAGATTTATCTACCTGGGTAAAGGGTGGGAATCTGAGTCAATTCAGTTATCTTTCAGAAAGAAATTCAGATGGTCTTTCACGCCTTACTTCCCCCAGCCGCAGCCCTCTCCTCCTCTGTTCTTTAGAGGTGCGATCAGGAGCTAAAGGAAGGTTGCTGGGAGCCAGCAGGGAGGAGCTTCAGTGGTGAAGGATCGTCACGTGAGAGGTGAACCAAGGATACTGGCCGCTATATCCTTATTACTACCATGCTCCACCAGGCGCTACACTGAGCTCTAACGTCCATCATTCATCTCACTGAATCCTGTGAGGCATGAGCCCTAACTCTACAGCAGGGGAAGCTGAGGTTCGAGGTCACAGAGAGAATGATGAGCAAGCCCAGTGGCCGTGAACCTTTCCGTTGTGGCGTGAAGACCCTGCAGCTAGTTCACAGCCCCACCCCATTATAGTCACACCTACTCCCCAACCCCTCTCCCGCCATAGGGAGGCTTTTCAGCAGGCGCGCCGCCCCTGGGAAGTGAGATAACTGCCAGGAACTGGAATTGCCATCTGGCTGGCTGGTGTGTGTGTGTGTGTGTGTGTGTGTGTGTGTGTGCGCGCGCGCGCTCCCCTCGCCCCCGTTCCCCCCAGTGGCAGGGAGAAGCAACGTGGGGCCAACTCTCCCACGCGCTTGCTAAGAGTCTAGAGTAAGTGACGTTTGCCTCTTCCCTCTGTCAGCCGCTCTGTAAAATGGGACGATAAACACACTGACCTCACCTGGTGGTTTGGAGACTTCATGAGCTCCCGCCCATGATTAATTCGCACGCCCTTAGCAGGCTGCACGTGCCCTTGATTTGCACATCAGGATGGTTAAAACCTACCAACACCCTTCCGCACAGGTCACCATGACCGTCACACAATGTTAGAGGGGCTAGCTCGCCAGCAGCCCCTCGGCACTCACCAGTTCTTCAAAAGCCTCTCGCAAGGCCCTGTCCTCACCACACTCCGCCTCCAGCCTCTATCCCAGCCCCTGCTTCTAACTTTCCTGTGGTTAAGGCCCACCTTGCCCTGGGGGTGGCGGGCCCCCATACCGACTACTGCAAACAGGGTGAGAAAGGAGTAAGGCGGTACTTGGACGTCCCGCCCTGCGCTTCCTCCCTTCTCTTTGGTGCGCAAGGTCTTGGAAGGAGGTACTCAGGACCAAGCACCCTGTATGAGGGAGGCGTGTCCCCCTCAACGTGCTTTCTTCAGTTCCCTGGGGTCACTCCGTTGCTTCCCTTACCTGGGCATGGCTGTCTTAGTAGCTGGACAACGGTGACATTGGTGAGGACGATGTCGCGCTTTGACATGGCCTCCTAAGGTCTCATGCCTACCTTCTCTTGGACCAACCCTGATGTTACTGAGATGCAGGGGTCCCCGTGGGTCCAGAGCGTCTTGCGGTGACGTCACAGATGCTCAGTGACGTCACAGACGCTGCTGTGCATAGGCTGGAGACCTAGGGGACCGTGGTCTCACTAGGGATAGTGTCACCAACCCTCCCCCCAACCCCAGACGCCCTCCTTGTACAGAATCCTTAAGAATCCTTACTATTTAATCATATAACAATGTGATAAATTTAGTTGTAAATTGTTTAAATATAGTCTTCTTAAATTATCTGGGTATTGTGGATCAGCACTGGACCGTGAACCACAAGATCTGCAGCTCAAAACCACCAGCTGCTCCTCGGAAACCCGATCCAGCGTCGCTATCAGAACCGACTCGCAAGGCCCTTAACAACAACCAAACATCCCAACAACGTAGTTTTGTAAAATGTTTCTACACTGAATTACAACCATTGAATCATTAGTTACAACATGATTAGTAACTGAGAGGAATCCTTTTTTCTCTTTTTCTCCGTTTCCTTTAGTTACTATCTCATTCTTAAAAAAAGTTGATGTTGTTGTTGTTAAGTGCCGTCGAGTCGGTTCTGACCCATAGCGACCCTGTATAGGGTTTTCTAGGAGCAACTGGTGGGCTTGAACCGCCAACCTCGTAATTCAAACAGCTTTGCAGTCTGGTGCATTAACTCACAGTGCCATACCAAGACTCCAAAAAAAAGTTGATATAGGTTCACAAATACCGATTACCACAATATTGTAGTTAAAATACCAGAAAACTTGGCAAAATCATCAGCAACGAAAAACAACAGTGTTCGCTTGTAGCACTCAGACGAAACCACCAGATGTAACTGTGATTTAAGGCATCATGGTAATTGGATAATAATGGCAACTTTGATGTGAGACTATTAGACTTTTAAAAAGTGAATTAGCATACAGTTGTAGCTTTGTAGGTATACTGGTACATTTAAGGAGAGCTTACAAAAAGGTTTTTGTAATAAATCACTACAGGAATGTTTTTATTTTAAAAATAAGAAATTCCTGCTGAAACACTGCAAAAAATAAAATTGTATGGATCATCAGAATCACCCTTTTGACAGTGTCACTTGGTGTGGTTCCCAGCTCATGTCCCTCAACCATGCCACTGGCAGGGCACTAATGCCTACTCTGTCCCCATTTAGGAATGTGATGTCAAATGCTGGGCACCACCCTTCCAAGGCCAACCACTTGTGACTGGAGCCTAGTTCTCAAAGCCCCTTGTTCTCTCTTCCTCTTGGCACACTAACTAGACCCATGCTGTTCCTTGACTCTACCTGTGGATATTTGCTTAGCTGTTTCCTTAAGGTCTAGAACAGTCTTCCCAGTATTCCTTTAGCTGCTCTTGGTTTCCCTCAGATATCTTCTTTCATTTCTGTCACTATCTGCTGCTCAATCTCCACCATTTTTCTGGAGACTTTCTCTGGCTTCCCCATTCTGGTTTGGACTGGGAACCACTCTTGTGTTCCAATGTGCAAAACTACTACTCTAGGGTTTTAATTTTTCTCATACACACGTCTCTCTCTAAAAGTCATCTTGTTTATTCATTTGTTTGCTTGCCTCTGTCCACTACACTGTAAGCTCTATGAGGGCAGGGACCTTGTCTGTGTTGGTCACTTTGGGATCTCATTGACTAGAAGGTGCCCACTCAATAAATAACATCAGAAAGAATAAGTCTCCAGGTTTCTCCTGATCTCCAGTCTTAAAGGAACACCCAAGGCATATCCTCTTACAACACCCTATTCTTTTCTTTGTAGCATGTATAGTTTGCTATGATCTAGTTACTGTTTTACATGTTCAATGTCTCCCACATGAGTCTGTAAGCCCCCCACAGGGCATGTATTCTTGCCTATTTTGTTCATTACTGTGCCTCCAGCACCTAGAACAGCGCCTGGTACAAAGCAGGCTCTCAATAAACATTTGCTATTGCCTGCCATTGAGTAGACTCCAACTCCTAGTGACCCCATATGACACACGCCCATAGGATTTCCAAGGCTGCCATCTTTATGTCATGGAGTCTTACTCCTGTGGAGTGGCCGGTAGATTCAAACTACTCATCTTTCAGTTAACAGCTGAGCGCTTCACCATTCTGACAGCTGGGTTCCTCAAAAAGCTTGGACATATGGCTCCCCTCTCCCAAAGCACTGAGGGTGGGGGCTTGCCTTGCACATCTGTGACTCACAGCCACGCATCTTCACCTGCAGGACTGGTTGACACGCAGCTCTGACCAAGGTTTAGAGCTTGAGGGTTTGGGGCAGGAAGAAGCATCATCTTAGAGCAAGAAGAGGAAGCAAGAAAGGGCAAAATGATGTAAGCTTTCCCATAACCTTGTTCTTCCCAAACCTCCATGGGAGGTTAGTTTGCCAAGCACCTGCCATGCGACCGGGGGAGGGGGAAGCTCTTCTGCTTGGATGACCTAGGAGAGGTGGAATTGAAAATACGTTAGATATAAAGATGAAGAGATTTAAATGAACCACGACCCAAAATTTGATGACTTGTTTAAAAGAAAAACAGAGGAAGGGATGGACTTTAACATCAAGGGAAAAACAACACAGCACAAACAACACTAGGATGGAAAAGGGACTGACTCTGTCAACTTTGCAATCACTGATTTGAAAATTTAGATAATATTTTTCTTATAAAACATAAAAGATCAAAACTGGTATAAGAATCGCAAACCTGTCTTGATCCATAACAAGAGGGAAAAAAACAAAACAGTGACAGCCAGTCTTCCTAAAGGTTTCAGGTCTAGATGGTTTTATAGGCAAGATATACCTAGCCAGTGGGGAACAGCAATTTGTCATCCTTTACTACTGTTACACATCATACATAACCAATGCTAGGAAGCCCAGGGGCAGCTACTTTGTGGAGAGGCTCTTCTGATCAGTAAGCACACTGTACTTACATCCAGTCCTTCTCTGGCTTACTTTGGGGAGAGACTGTGATGGCTGTGAAACTTCCTTAACTCACACTAGGAGACCAACACGACCACGTTACCCTAAACCAGCAGAGGATAATAATAAGAAAGGATAGCAACAAGAAAGGCACTTCAAGCCAATCTCAGGAAGACAGATGCCAAAGTACTGAATCAATTAGTAGCAAATAGAAATGCGAAGGCTGAGGAAGAGGGCTTGAAACTGACCCAAGATGGAAGGATGAGGCAGAGAGAGAGATGGCAAAGAAAAGATGGAGGGCATTTCATAAGGAGAAATCCCACCTTTCAGTCTCGGGGTGGGTTAGGATTCTGAAGCTCACACCCATACTTCCCCACCCAATAATCACCTGGCATGGGAAACACCCTCATCTAGGTACTGGACATGGATAGAAAAGCCACACCTGAGGTTGTCTAGGGATTTGCCTTGGTTCTGGAGCCTGAAACTAGGAAACAGATTTGATGAGCTCACGTTTGCAGAGATGGTGACAATTACTCACCCTCTGTGGTCAGAACTAGGGAAGGCCTAGTGCCTGGGTCTCTGGGCCTGGGATGCCTGGTTTTGGGTGAAGCTGAATGTTCAGGTTCTGGGGTGGAATCCTGGGTCCTCTGAGGGGAGTGGGCCTTGTTGTCCTTGTTTTCAGAGGTTGAAAACATATGCAGAGTCTCACCACGCCTGGACAACCACACACATAACTTTGCCACCCCCACTTGTTAACACCCTGTGCATTCCTATCTGCCTGGCCTTCCCACCAGCAAACCCACCCCACCCCCTCTCTCAATCTCTCCCCTTGGCACCGGAACCCGCATATCTTTCACCTCTGCACCAATGGAACCCAACCCACAGACTCTTGTTCTGGTCTCAGCCTCCCTCCAAAGTAGCTCCCCAATAAATACTAGGCTGTAGACCTACCTACCAACTACCATTTGTCCTGCCTTCTAGGACAATTCCTGCTCTTACTTCTTTCCCCTTTCAAACTGTGCCAAGATGACAACACTTAGGGTTCAGGTTGGAGCTCCCTAAGATGCTAAGAGACAGGAAGGCAGGAAGGATGAGCTCTTGGCTCCTAGCCCAGGCTCTAGCTCTGACAGTTGACTGCTGTCCTGGGTCTTCAGCCCCTCCCCTTGGCTGCCTCAACCGGCTTTTCAGGAGACACTGCGTCCTGTCCCAGCTCATGACAATCAGTCCCCTGCCCTTGCCCAAGGGCTGGGAGGCAGAAGTCCTGGGTTCTGTGAAGAGAATAAGATCCTTGCTCTAAAATTCACAACCCTCTCTAAAGGACCCTATGTTGTTTTGGGGACCTAGGCACCCTTCCCTCCAGCTTCCTATGAGACTAAATCTTGGGCTTGTCTTCTCTTCCCTCAGTTTTTTTAATCCACCCATTTATTCAGTCTATAAATTTTTACCGAACCCCAGGCAATGTCCTAGAATCTGGGGATGCTTTAGTGATTAACAGAGACTAGGGCCCTGTCCTCAGGAAGTTTACAATTGGGTAGGTGAGATGGATATAAAATATGAAGGTAATTTGAGGTGGTGATAAGTACAATGACAACAAAAAGATGATATTACAGAGTATAACTGAGGGATGAGTAGTTGTTGTTGTTGTTGTTGTTAGGTGTCATCGAGTTGGTACTGACACATAACAACCCTATGCACAACAGAACAAAACACTGCCCAGTGTTGTTGGGCCAGCCTCACAATTGTTGCCACGCTTGAGCACATTGATGCTGCCATTTTGCTAATCCATCTCTCTGGGGGTCTTCCTCTTTTTCTCTGACTCTCCACCTTACCGAACATGATATCCTTCTCCAGCGACTGGTCCCTCCTGATGATATGTCAGAAGTATGAGAGATAAAGTCTGGCCATCCTGGCCTCCAAGGAGCACTCTGGCTACACTTCTTCCAACACACATCTCTTGGTACTTTTGGAAGTCTATGGTACTTATGATATTCTTCTCCAACACCATAACTCAAATGCATCAATTCTTCTATGGTCTTCCTTATTCACTGCCCAACTTTCACATGCATATGAGGTTATTGAAAATACCATGGCTTGGCTCAGATGCACCTTAGTCTTCAAGCTGACGTCTTTGCTCCTCAATACTTTAAAAAGGTATTGTGCAGCAGAATTGCCTAATGCAATACGTTGTTTGGTTTCTTGACTGCTGTGTTCATGAGTGTTGGTAGTTGATCCAAGAAGAATGAAGTCCTTGATAACTTCAATCTTTTCTCTATTGATAAGAATGTTGTTTATTGGTCCAGTGGTAGTTAGAGAAATTTTATTTTGAGGGGACATTTGAGCCAAGCACAGAGTGAGAAGCCAGCCAGCCTTGTGAAAATATGGATTCTGCATTCCAGGCAGAGAGAATGCAAATGTAAAGGCCACAGATCCTGAAGTGGGACTGAGCCTGGTGTATTTGAGAAACAGGAAAAAGACTATTGTGAATGGATCATAGTAAATAGGGACGGGATGTCAACAGGAACCAAAAGAAAAATATCTGATGATTCCCTCAATTCCCCAAGAGTACGGCCTCATTTTCCCCTCACCTTCTTACCGCTAGGGGTAGTTAGATGCTTAAATCCCTCCATCCTTGGGACTATGCCTGTGTCCCGAGAATGGAGGGCTGGAAGAGAGGAAGCTTCGATAGTGGGTGAGGAATGAAAGGAGTAGGTGTTTGGAAGGACAGGCATCTAGGCTCTAGGGTGGAGGCCTCAGCTGGGCATGGAGTAAAGATACTGAGGTTCTCCATTCATGACTCATCCGCTCCTCCTCCTCCTCATTGCTCAACCCCAAATCTCCCTGGGAAATACCTCCTTGACTGGGACCAAGTCCGTGCCTCATAGGGCTAATTGACTCATAAGGGGTGGAGGAGAGAGGCTGACAGAGGATAAATAGGAGCTTTGGTTCCTTGGCTCCTCTCTGAATTCTCACCTTCCCAACAATATGCGTCCTGCCATTTTGGTCAGCTCCTGCTCCCTCCTACTGCTACTGGGAGCCCTGCCTGGATGGGCGACCAACAGTGACCCCATTGAGAAGGTCATTGATGGAATCAACCGAGGGCTGAGCAATGCAGAGAGAGAGGTGGGCAAAGCTCTGGAAGGTATCAACAGCGGAATCACTCATGCTGGAAGGGAAGTGGAGAAAGTTTTTAATGGACTGAGCAACATGGGGAGCCATGCTGGCAACGACCTGGACAAGGGCATTCAGGGGCTCAATCACGGCGTGGACAAGGTATCCCATGAGATCAGCAATGGCGTTGGACAAGCTGGAAAGGAAGCAGAGAAGTTTGGCCATGGGGTCAACAACGCTGCTGGACAGGTTGGGAAGGAGGCAGACAAAGTGATTCAGGGCGTCCATCATGGGGTCAACCAGGCGGGAAGTGAGGCAGGGAGGTTTGGCCATGGTGTTCACCATGCCGTTGGACAAGCTGGAAACGAGGCAGGGAGGTTTGGTCAGGGGGTTCACCATTCTGTTGGACAGGCTGGGAACGAGGCAGGGAGGTTTGGTCAGGGAGTTCACCATGCCGTTGGACAGGCTGGGAATGAGGCAGGCAGGTTTGGTCAGGGGGTTCACCATGCCGTTGGACAGGCTGGGAATGAGGCAGG
>NW_006408622.1:10440337-10444507 GCF_000296735.1 Chrysochloris asiatica
GGTCAGGGGGTTCACCATGCCGTTGGACAGGCTGGGAATGAGGCAGGGAGGTTTGGTCAGGGGGTTCACCATGCTGTTGGACAGGCTGGGAATGAGGCAGGGAGGTTAGGTCAGGGGGTTCACTATGCCGTTGGACAAGCTGAAAATGAGCCTGGGAGGTTTGGCCAAGGGATTCACCATGCTGTTGGGCAGGCTGGGAATGAGGCAGAGAAGCTTGGTCAGGGGGCACATTATGCTGCTGGGCAAGCTGAGAAGGAGGCAGAGAAATTAGGTCAGGGTGTTCACCATGGGGTTAATGAGGCCTGGAAGGAGACAGAGAAGTTTGGTCAGGGGGTCCACAACGCTGCTGCGCAGGCTGGGAAAGAGGGAGACAAAGTGGCCCAAGGGGTCCACCATGGAGTTAACCAGGCTGGGAATGAGGCAGGGCAGTTTGGCCATGATGTTAACTATGCCGCAGGTCAGGCTGGGAAAGAGGGAGACAAAGTGGCCCAAGGGATCCACCATGGAGTTAATCAGGCTGGGAAGGAGGCAGGGCAATTTGGCCAGGATGTTCACCATGCTGTTGAACAGGCTGGAAAGGAAGCAGACAAAGTGGTCCAAGGGGTCAACAATGGGGTCAACGAGGCCGGGAAGCAGGCAGAGAAACTTGGCCAAGGGCTCAACCACGCTGCTGGCCAGGCCGGAAAGGAAGCGGAGAAACTTGGCCAAGGTGTCCATCATGCTGCTGGCCAGGCCGGGAAGGAGGTGGACAGGTTGGAGCAGAATGTTCATAATGGGGTCAACCAAGCCGGCAAGGAGGCCAACCAGCTGCTGAATGTAGGTGAACAGGGGGATTGGGGAGAAGTGGGCTGGGGAGGGAGAGGTTAAGCCCTTGGGACATTTGGGGGAACCCATGGAACCTTCATTTGTCCAAAGACAAGAAACGTGGGCAGCTGTATCACCGTGTTCCCCTCTTCTTTCCCCATCTCCCTTACAAAGAAGCCGGGAATCTGCTAGAGATGTGGACAAAGCCATCTTCTCTGTAAAGCTCCATATTGGACAGGACAGAAGGCAGCCCATCCCACCTTCAGGGAACTGCCCTTTCTATTGAGTTAGAGAGAGGCAGTGAGGAACATTCAACCTCTTCTGTGGAATAGGAAACAGTCACTGAGACCAAGGTCTATTACAGCGCAAACAGAACAAGTGTGGAAAAGACCCAGAATGTAAGAGTGAACAGGAAATAGCTTTTGGCAATTAGCTCTAATCTTAACAACCACCTCCTACAGCAGTCAGGGTGAGGGTGCTGACTCCGATGGCCAGATAAGGAAACTGAAGGTCAGAGAAGTTAAGGGAATTTGTCAAGGTCACGTGGCTAGTACCCAATTTTGGCAAATCACAGGTCAGTGTTCTTTCTGGTGATCCTCACTGCCAGAGCAGGGGCGGCTTCCTGAAGGATTGCTGTCATGGGGAACTGACATTGAAGTTCAGGACAGGCAAGCAGAAACATTCACAATAGAACAAGTACCCAGGAAGGAGTTTAGGGATTGGGACAAGGCTAACTCCTATTTCCTCAAATCCCCAATCTCCATGAGGAATTTATGCGATCAGCAAGATGGGACATCTTGGAATTTGGCCCAGAGTCATATCTGCTGCCAGGCAGGGAGTGGGGATGAGTAGATGGGGAGGAAAGGGTTATGTATGGGAGTGGAAGTATGTAAAGGAGAGGAAACCGAGTCAGACTGCAGGACTGACCCCAGAGTGGCCAGGAGAGAACAGTTTGTTAAGGACTTGAGGCTGATAGCAGTGACTAGAGGTAGAGATTCTACTGAAGTTTCTGGGGATAAGATGAAGGACAGGGATCAACCCGTTAGGGATAAGGGTGGACTATATGTAGAAGGGGTGGGTTTGAGGTCCGGGCTGAGGTTAATGGACTATGGCCTTGTATTTGTGTGAGCCCTCTAGGCTCCCTTCCCAGAAAGGACCTTTCTCAGAGACTGAAAGCATTTCATTAATTAAAATAAAAGGAAGTTTGTGGACTAGTCAGGCACTAAGAGGCAGACATCCTTTCTGGCTTTTCTTCCCAGCTCTCACAGAATTCCTGAAGCATCATGGAACATTCCCTTGGGTTTTCTTTCTGGACAGCTGGGGGAGAAGGGAGTTAAACCTATGCCCCCAAGTCCCAGTTACCCTAGAGGGGAGCAGGTCACTTGGGAGACCCTCAAGGGCTAAAAGGGTTGTAATGTTGGTCTGGACTTTGTCCACAGGGCCATCCTCAAGGCGGATACGCCGGCCAGCACGGAGGGGCCGGAACCACTACATTGACATCTGGAGTAAGTTTCCCAAGCAGAGCATGGCTTTGGAAATAAGGGGAATAGAAGTCACTGGGGTTTCGCTGGGATGGTAGTGACTGACCCTCTTTGTCCTTAAATTCCAGGCCTCGGTCAACAAGCCCTTCATCAACTTTCCAGCTCTGTGGAGGGTGAGTTATTGTGTGGTTTCTACTTTCTCTTCTCCATCTTGGGAGGCACTCTCACACCCTCTTCCCCACATCCTGTTCATGGATAAATCATCGTAGGCAGACTCTCAGCCTTTGCAGAGGCCATCCAACCTGCTTTTCCATCTCTGGTCTTCCCTTTCTTCACCTGCTCTTTGTCCTACTCTTTGCTCTGCCTTCATCTTTGGGGGACTTTCCTTTATCAGTGAGAGACACAAAGGCTGGGAGGAAAAAGCTCCAGAAGCCCACGTACATCTGGGAGTCAGTGAGAGAGACCAGGGCTGCTGAAACCATGCCTGTCTCCATGTTCCTATCATCTTTCTTCCTCGTCTCTCATGTGATTCTTGGTGGTTAACTGCCTTCCCGCCCGGCTTTGGATACCTTTGCTGTTCTCCTGCTCCAGCCTTGATTCATATGCTAGGTGATAGGAACCTGGGGTTCTGTCCCCTCTCTGGTTGAAAGGCATCCTCCTTCCAGAATAAAAGCTCCTATGGAATCCTGATCCTCACTCTGAGGCCAAATTAAAGTCCTGACTCTTCTCTTTGTACTTAGCACCTCAGCTACCCAAGAATGGGGCAACGGAGTGGGTAGCAGCCCTATAGGCTGCCACCTGGCATGGAAAGGCACACCCCTCTTATATCTCATCAGGCTATGGGGGCAGGAGGAGTCTCCTCAGTGATGCAAATGGTTCATGTGCTGCTAACTAAAAGGTTGATATTTTGAGGTCCCTGGAAGACAAAGGTCTGGTGACCTACTGGTGATAAATGAGCCCTACAGTTCTACTCGGACACATGTGGGGGTTTCCCCTCAGTCAAAATCGACTCCATAGCAACTGGCCTGAATGGAACTGGAATGGGGTCCCTTGAGGCAAAACAAACTAGGCTTCTTGATTCCTACAGGGACCCCCTGTACCTCATTCTGGGGGCGGCCAGCTCCGCATCCTTTCTGGATCCAGGTATCACCTCTTTGAGTTAGTCCTGAGAACACAAGCAATTCCTGAGCTAAAGTGGCCAGTTGGTCTCTGTTTTCTCTTGAAGGGAGTGTCTTGGTCCCCTTCATAACCCTGTGTACTCTGAGACTCTACATTCATTCCCTTTCTCCTTTCTCCCAGAGTATCACCAACATCATTCCCTAAACTGATGCCCGGCCTTGCTGAACGGACTGATGTTCCTGTTGTCATATCAGCTAAAATGCCCTGAAGGGAGCTTGGAAGGGAGGGATGATTACTCGGGTCCTTCAAGAGAGCTGTACTGAAGATGAACTGTATAGATTAATAAATGTGAATTAATGTGACACATGCTACTGTCTCATCCTGGCTCACCGGGCTCCCTTAGGTTGGATTTGGGGGTGGTGGTGTCCATTTGCTCTTTGTTACCCTGCTGAAGGAGTAGGAGGTCTGAGCACAGGGTGGGTTGAGCAGGAGAGTTCAGGCTGATGAAATCTAAGAGGACCAGTCATGCTTCAGCAGTGTCCAAAGTTTGTGCTGGGCCTTGGTGGTGAAAGAAGCAGCAGACAGATAATGACAAGAGCCTAGGTGGACTCTAAGGAAGTAGCTTCCTTGTTCAGGGGGTGTGGCACAAAAGGATTAGTAATAATAACTTGGTAGCGTAGTGGTTACAAATCGGGCTGCGAACCTTAGGGTCAGCGGTTCGAAACTACCAGCCGCTCCGCGGGAGAAAGATGAGGCTTTCTACTCC
>NW_006408622.1:10444607-10465337 GCF_000296735.1 Chrysochloris asiatica
CCGACACGATGGCACTTAACAACAACAACAACATATATTGTGCAGTTAAGACATGCCTGGCTCCGTGTTGTGGACATGACATGAATGACATCATTGAATCCTCCCTACCTCCCAGTTAGGTAAGAGGGACTGTTATTGCCCCATTTAATAGTACACAGAGACTCATACAGGTTAAGAAACATGACCAAATCACGTAGTCAATAAGTGGAGGGAGAGAAAAAGCTAGCTTGAAACTATGGATGTCAGTTTCTGTTTGGCTTCAATAGGGAGTGGGAACCCGTGAATGAGGACAGAAGAAAGATATACAACTCTGGGGAGGAGAGGGGAGGATGAATGGTTCAGGTGGAAGGGAACATGAATGGAGACACTGCCCAGTGTTTCGATCAGGGAATGCTCAAAGCCCAGAGGGACCATGATAGCAACTACTATGTACTGAGCGCTTACTAGACTCCAGGTCTGGTATTCATATTTTCTCACCCTTAAAGTGTCCAACAATCCAATGACTGAAGTTCTCTTATCCCCATTCATATGGACGAGTTCACCAAGGATCAGAGAAGCAAGGGTATTTGTCCACTGTGGTCATTATCAGAAAGCTGAAGGCCTGCATCTCGTTCCCTGGCCGCCACTAGAACTTAAGTGTACACCCTTGCCTATAGGTAGTCGGTTCCGACTCATAGCAACCCTGTACTGGGTTTCCGAGGCTGTTAATCTTTACGGGAGCAGAAAGCTTCATCTTTCTCCTGTGGAATAGCTGGTAGTTTTGAACTGCTGACCTTGAGACTAGCAGCCTGACTTGTAACCACTATGATACCAGAGTTCCTTCCCCTTTGCCTATAAAGTCTCTAAAACAGTCTCCAAGCACAGGCCTGAGCAATTGAAGGCCTGCATTCCAATCAGGAACAAATGCCTGTTGCGTCTCCTCAAAGGTCACCTTTTTTTTTTTTTTCCATCTATTAAGTAGGGAGAGCCCTGGTGTGGTCCTGTAGGATAAGCACTGGATTGGTAACTGCAAGGTCGGCAGTCCAAACCCACCACTCACTCTTGGAAACCCTATACAGGGTCGCTATAAGTCAGAACTGACATGATGGCACACAACAACAGTAAGAAGGGGTGTGACTGCAATGGAGTGTCGCAAACATTGCTTTCAGCTCCAAAGTTCCATCAATTTGTGAAACCAAAAATAAGAGACATGGTGTTCTTGCCTTTGGGGAATTTATAGTTTCCCTGGGAAGAACTGGTGTATAAATAGAATATGAAAATAAATAAAAACAATAAATCACTGGGGAAGAGAGAGACCTACATTTACAAAATAAAGGTGATGTTCTTGAATCTGCTATTTCCTACATTTTCTCTTATTTGTCAAATATTATCATCTTCTCATGTAGATTCCTTCTTTCCATTTGCAATATTCGATTTCAAAAAAATTTCAAACATCCTCCAAATACGAATCTTACAGTGAATGTCTGTATATCCACCACTTAGAGTTTATTATCATTTTATTGTACTTGCTTCATTATTACATCTGTCCACCTAATTATTTATCAATCAATTGAACTCTTTTGTTGTTGAGAATACACACAACAGAATATACACCAATTCAACAACTTCCACAGGTACTAGTCAGTGACATTGATTCCATATGTTGAATTATGCAACCATTCTCACCCTCTTTGTCCAATCTGTTTCTCCTCAATTACTATAGGACTCCTGGTGTGGCACTGGACTGTGAACCACGAGGTCAGCAGTTCAAATCCACCAAGTGTTCCTTGGAAACCTTATACAGGGTAGCTATGAGTCAAAACCAACTCCACAGCATTTAACAACAACAACAACCCTTAATACAAACTCACTGCTTTCTAGGTTTCCTGTCTAATATTTCAATCCAGAAAATCTGGATCCCATGAGAATTTGAAATTCTGTTATACATTTCCCCCCTTCTTCTATAGAACCTTTAATTAAAATGCTCATTTATGGTAGCCTGGCACCATCTTGTACTGCTGTTCTCATGGAAAAGAGGGTGGTTGTTGGTGGAGGCAATTAGCCACACATTCCATTCCCTGCTCTCTTGGTTAACTCTTTCTTCCTCTGTTGCACCAGGCACATAGAGACCAATTGTTGTACCTTGGATGGCTGCTAGTAACCTTTTAACACCCCAGGCACTACGCAATGAACTAGAAGGTAGAACAGACACACTAGGCAAGATAGTAGACCAATTAACTAGAATGTTCCATGAAACCATGACTCTAACCTCCAACCGAAGGAACAAAATCCCAAGAGGTATTTGGTTGCATAAAAGAAAACTTAACAACTATTTTTGTTTTTGTTTTTCATTGGTGCAAATATATCGGTCACACTATTTTTGCCAACTCAACTTTTTTTTCAGGTGTATAACTTATTGACAGCAATTATATTAATCAGCCGTGTAGCCTTAAGCTAAATCAACACAGTTTTTCCGTCACTGTAAACTGAAACTTAGTACTCTATGGAGCATTGACCCTTCCATACCTGCCACCCTCTCCCCTTCCCTGCTCCTGGTAATCACGAATAAACTCTGGTATCTATACATTTGCCTCTTCTTGTCTCTTTATGTAAGTGAGATCATACAATATTTGTCCTTTTATGACTGACTTATTTCACTCACTATAATATTTTTATGCTCCATCCTTATTGTAACATGTACCAAGGAGCTCTGGTAGCATAGTGGTTGTGAGTTGGACTGCTAACTTCAACGTCAGAAGTTTGAAACTACCAGCTGTTCTGTGGAAGAAAGAAGAGGCTTTCTGCTCCGGTAAAGATTTATAGCCTCAGAAACCCTATCCAGGGTCGCTATGAGTCGGAACCAACTCCATAGCATATAACCACCACCACCACTATCAAGACTCCATTTCTTTTACTGGCTAAGTAGCATTCCATTGTATGTCTGTACCACGTTTTGTTTATCCACTCATCCACTAATGGGCATTTAGGTTGTTTCCATAGTTTGGTTATTGTGAAAACTGCAATGAACACAGGCATACACACATCTGTTTGAGTTTCTGCTTTTAGTTCTTTGGGGAAGGTAACTAGGTGTAGAATTTCTGGGTAGAATTACTTTTGGGTAGATAACTAGATATAAAAAAATTGGTTCTACTATTGCTTTTCACAATGGCTGCACCATTTTTGCATTCCCACCAGAAATACAGTTGTTGTTGTTAGGTGCTGTCTGTCTGGTCATCTCCAATTCATAGCAATCTATGAATAAAACAGAATAAAACATTGTCTGGTCCTGTGCTATCCTCACAATTGTTGCTGTGTTTGAGCCCATCATTGCAGCCACTATTGTCAATGTTATTGTAAGTCTTCTCTTGGTTACTGATCCTCAACGTTACCAAGTATAATATCCTCCTCCACAGACTGGTCTTTCCTGATAACCTGCCCAAAACATGTGAGATAAATTCTTTCCATCCTCCCTTCTAAGGAGCATCCTGGTAGTCCATGGCCTAGTAAATAATCTTCACCAACACTATAATTCAAAAGCATCAATTAGTTGTTCATTAGTCTTTCTTATTCATTGTCTAGATTTTGAATGCATATGATGTGATTAAAAATACCATGTCTTGTGTCAGGCACACCTTAGTCCTTAAAGTAACACTTTAAAGAGGTCCGTGACAGCAGATTTGTACAATGCATTATGTCACTTGACTTATTGACTGTTGCTTCCAAAGATGCTGATTGTAATATCAAAGAAACTTAAATTCTTAGCAATTTCAATCTTTTCTCCTTGTACCATGATGTTGATTATTTGTGGTCCAGTTGTGAGGATATTTGTTTTCTTTATGCTGAGGTGCAATCCATACTGAAGGCTGTAGTCTTTAGTATTCATCAGTAAGTGTTTGAAGTCCTCTTCTTTCAGCAAGCAACATTGTGTTATCTGCATACTGCAGGTTGTTAATGAGTCTTCCTCCAATCCTGATGCCATGTACTTCTTTATATAGCCTCATTTCTCAGATTATTTACTCAGCATACAGACTGACTATGTACAGTGAAAAGATACAACCCAGACACACATCTATCCTGGTTCTAAACCCGCAATACCTCCTTGTTGTATTAGAATGACTGTCTCTTTCCTGTCTTTTAAATGACCACATTTCTTGTTGAATGATGTACTTGATGTGATCCCACAACTCAATTGGTCTTCAGTCATGAGTGCTCATTGTGACAAATTGTTTGTTGAGGTGGTGTCTAAATTCAGGCGGGTTTTATTCAAGATAGTATTTTGGCTTGACTTGTTTTAATTTTCTTCATCTTCAACTTGAACTTGCCTATGGAGCATTGATAGTCTATTCTGCAGTTGGTCCTTGGCCTTGTTCTGACTGATAATATTGAACTTCTCCATCATCTATTTTCACCGATGTAGTCCATTTGATTTTGAGGTCCATGTGTACAGTTGCTATTTATGTTCCTGAAAAAGATATTTGCAATGACTACATTGTTGGTCTTACAAAATTCTATCATGTGACTTCTGGTGTTGTTTCTATCACCAAGACCATGTTTTCTAACTGTCTGGTGCTGTAGGATAATCACTAGACCCCAAGGTCGATATGAACTGTGAGTCATTCCTTGGAAATCCTATGAGTCAGAACTGACTCGACACTTAACAACAACAACAACAACAACAACAACAATTCTTCTTTTTTTCAACTTCTGCATTTATCCATGCACCTTGATTCCATGTTTGATCAATTTCAGATTGCAGAATTTGTTAAAAATCTTCAATTTCTTCATGTTTGCCAATAGTGGTATGCAAATTTTTTATAGTTATATTAACTGATCTTCCTCGTAGGTGTATGGATATTTATGGATATTATATTATCTCTGACAGTGTTGTACTTCAGGATAGATCTTGGCTGCTCTTTTTGATGATGAATGTGATGCCATTCCTCATCAATTTGTCATCCCCAATATAGTAGAACATATGATTGATTGTCCAATTCGAAAAAGGCCAACATCAGTCCATTGGAACTCACCAATGCCTAGGATATAGGCCTTTATGTGTTCCATTTCAATTTTGACAGCTTCTAATTTTCCTGAATTCATACTTCATCCATTCCATGCTCTGATGATCAATGGATGTTTGCCTTTGTTTCTTCTCAGTTTAAGTCATGCTGCATCAGCAATTGAAGGTCCCAAAGGCTTTACTTCATCCATGTCATTAAGGTCGCCTCTACTTTAAGGAGGCAGCTCTTCTCAAATTGCATTTTGAGTGTTTTACACCCTGAGGGACTCATCTTCCCACACTGTATCAGACAGTGTTCCATTACTATTTGTAAGATTTTTACTGGTCTTTCTTTCCTTCCTTCCTTCCTTCCTTCCTTCCTTCCTTCCTTCCTTCCTTTCTTCCTTTCTTTCTTTTCTTTCAACTAGATTGCAAAGTCTGTCTTTTTTGTCTCTTTTAATTTGGAAACTCTGCTGAAACCTGCTCACCATGGGCACTCCGGCTGGTGTTTTTTAATACCAGTGACATGGCTTCATAGCAACACTCTAGTCACCAGAGTGTGACAAATTGACAGATGAGTGGCAGCCATCAATAGATAAGGGCTCCAATTTCCCATATTCTTGCCAACATTTACTATTTTCATTCTATTTTTAATCTTTGCCATCTTGTTGTTGTTGTTAAGTGCTGTCAAGTTGGTTAGGACTCATAATAACCCTGTATAGGGTTTCTGAGAAGCAGTTGGTGCATTTGAACCACCGACTTTGCCGTAAAAACTGACCTTGTGGTCCAGTACTTTATCCTATAGCTCTATACCAGGACTCCCTAGTGATCATAGAACATTATCTCATTATAGTTTTTACATGATTTTCTCTGCTGACTAATAAAATTTAACATCTTTTCATGTGTTTATTGGCCATTTGTGTCCTCTTCATTAACACAGGAGCCCTGGTGGCATAGTGGGTTAAGCATTATGCTGCTAACAAGAAGGCTCAAGCCCACCAACTTCATGGAAGGAAGATGAGACTTTCAGCACCTATAAAAATTTACAGCCTCAGAACCCCCTGGAAGCAGTTCTATTCATACTATATAGGGTTACTATGAGTTAGAGTCTACCAGACTGGTAGCGTAGTGGTTACGAATCGGGCTGCTAACCTCAAGGTCAGCAGTTTGAAATTACCAGTGGTTCAGCGGGAGAAAGATGAGGTGTTCTGCTCCTGTAAAGATTTACAGCCTCGGAAACCCTGTGCAGGGTCACTATGAATCGGAACTGACTCCACGGTACTTAATAACAACAGCAGACTGATGGCACAGTGTTTTTTGATGAAAGATCTAAAGAAATCCTTTGCCCATTTTATGATTGGGCTATTTGTCTTTTTGTTGTTAATTTGTCAAAGCTCATTTGGTTATTATCAGATATATGATTTCAGAAGATATTCGCCCAGATAGCAGCTTGTCTTTTCACTTTTTAGGTAAGGCCTTTTGATGAACAAAAATTTAAAGTTGTTATCAGGTCTCATTTATTTATTTTGTCTCTTGCTGTGTGTGTTTTTGTTGTTATATTAGCTAATCCGTTGTTGAACTGATGATATTGAAGGGAGAAGTCGAAGCTACACTAAAGGTGTTGGCAAAAAACTAGGCTCCAAGGCACTGATGGAATGCCAACTGAAATGTTTCAATAAACAGATGTAGTTCTGGATGTGCTAACTCATTAGTAGACAAAGGTGATCCTGACCCAAGCCATAATATGAGGCAATTAATATGTTTAATTACCTCATATGTATGTGAAAGTTGGACAATGAATAAAGAAGACAGTAGAAGAATTGATGTATGTGAGTTATGGTGTTAGAGAAGAATATTAAAAGTACCATGGACTGCCAGAAGAACAAATAAACCTGCATTGGAAGAAGTACAGCCAAAATTCTCCTTAGATGCCAGGATGATAAGACTTTGATTCTCATACTTTGGAGTTATTATCAGGAGGCATCAGTCCCTGGAGAGTGACATCATGCTTGGTAAAGTAGAGGATCAGTGAAAAAGAGGAAGACCTCCAAAGAGATGGAATGACAGTCACAATGGGCTCAATGCAACAATATTGAGGATGACCAAGACTGGGCCATGGTTTGTTCTGTTGTGCATAGGGTCACTATGAGTTGGAACTGATTCCATGGCACCTAACACCAGCAACAACAATCCTAATATCACACACAAGTAAGTTTTACTGAACATAATTAAAAATGGCAGTAGCAGTAGATCAACAGGAACCACCAGAATTTCAAGCCAAACTCAGAAGAGGACATGGAACAAGAGATATCCTGCAGACATCAGTAGAGGATACCAGAGATTTACCTGTGTTTGATTGACTATGCAAAGGCATTTAGTTATGTGAACCATATCAGATTATGGATAGCATTTCCATGAATGGGAATTCCAGAGCAGTTTTGTGCTCATGGGGAACCTGTACGCAGACCAAGAACAAGGGAGTACTTTGTGGTTTAGGATCAGGATAGATGTGTACCCGGGTTGTATTCTTTTACCATAATTATTCAGTATGCATGGGGAGTGTGTTAGCTCCATAAGATTGTTGTTGTTGTTGTTGTTAAGTGCCGTCGAGTCGGGTCCGACCCATAGCGACCCTGTACAGGGTTTCCGAGGGTGTAAATCCTTACGGGAGTAGAAAGCCTTATCTTTCTCCCGCAGAGCGGCTGGTAGTTTTCGAACCGCTGACCTTAAGGTTCGCAGCCCGATTCGTAACCACTACGCTGCCAGAGCTCCTTTAGATAAACACTGGAATATAAACCACAATGTTGGTGATTGGAACCTACCAGCTGCTCCATGGGAGAAAGATGAGGCTTTCTGCTCCCACAGATTTAAAAAAGTCTCAGAAACCCATACAGGATTGCTATATGTCAGATTTGGCTCAGTGACATCTAACAACAACATTTATTAAAGAGACTTTATTTTTCCTATTGAATGGACTTAGCACCCTTTGTCAAAATGAAGCAGGATGTATGAGTTTACTCTGGATTCTATTCCATTGCCTGGTCTATGTGTCTATTGCTATACTAGTTCCAAACTGCTTTGATTACTGTAGCTATGTAACATGTTTGAAAATCACAAAGTGTGAGTCTTTGTACTTAGCTCTTCTCTTTCAACATTGCTTTAGCTATTCAGCATCTCTTGCTGTTTCATATGAAGTGGAGGGTTGAGTTTTTCCATTTCTATAAAGAAAGTTCTTGGAAATTTGGTTGGGATTGCATTAGTCTATAGATCAATTTGCATAGCATTGACATCACCCCTCAAATTACTTACTTGGCTGTTGTTGTTGAGAAGATGCACAACAAAACATATGCCAATGCAATAGTTTCTACCTATATCGCTCAGTAGCATTGATTACACTCTTTGCAACTATTCCCATCCTCCTTTTCTGAGTTGTTTCTCCTCATTTACATAACCCATTGCCCCCTAAAACTCCTGTCTGGTGTTTCAAGTTGCTGTTGTCAGTTTGATTCCATACAGATATTGTGATACGATACGATAAGCACTGGAGTGCTACTAACTGCAAGTTTCGTGGCCCAAACCCACACACAACTCCTCAGAAACCCTATGCAGGTTGCTATGAGTTGGCACCAAATTGCTGGCACTTAACAATAGATAGTTCTTAAAAAAAAAAAAAAAAAGCAAACTTTTTAAAAAAACTATATAAGCTAATCTATTGTTCAGTTTTAAGATGATTTCTGGGGATATTTTTGATTTAAGGTTTAATGATTATCTCAGAGCACTAGTATCAGGGAATTATCTACCTTCCATGGCTCCAGAAGGTCTGGAACCCATGAGAATTTTACATTCTGTTCTTCATTTTCCCATGAGAATTTCAAATTCTGTTCTTCATTTCCCCCATTTTGAACATGATTTTTGGAGGAATCTTTGGTTGAAATGTTCAGTAATGATAGCAGGGCAACATCCAGTTCTGGTCTCATGGCAAAAGAAACTACACAATTAGCCCCCCATTGCATACCCTCCCATCATGGGTTAGTATTCTTCCTCTGTTGCTCCAGATGAACAGAGACTAATCATTGTATCTTGGATGGCCGCTTTCAAACTTTTAAGACCCTAGACATTATTCAGTGTATCAGTGAATTGGGTAGTGGAGCAGGATTACTAAGCCTGCTCTTGGACTAAGTAACTGATGGCCCACTTAATCATGACCCTAACACTTCAAAACAAGGAACCAAATCCTATAAGTGATTGACTATACATAAGTAGTCTCAGGAGTTACTTGTTACGTGATTGACTTATTTCACTCAGTGTAATATCTTCAAGTTCTATCCATATTTAATATAGCAAGTATTAACACATTATTTTCCAACTGGATGAGTAGTATTTCACTGTATGTATGTACCTCTTTTTGTTTCGCCTTTCATCTGTTGATGGGCATTTATGTTGTTCCCACCTTTTGGCTGCAATGAATGTAAATAATGCTGCAATAAACATTGGTGTACAAGCCTCTTTTTGAGTCTGCACTCAAGTCCTTTGGGTATATATGTAGGAATGGAGTTGAGAATTGTATAGTAGTTTTCTTTTCCCCATCGTATTTTTAAACTCTTTCTGTGAATTGAGTTAAGGTTTACAGACAAGATTATCAGTTTTACATTCAGCAAATCATACGCTTTGTTTCATCTCATTGTTTGCAATCCCCTCCATGTAACAACAGTTTATCCCTCTCAACAGGGAATACTCTCAACCCTAGATGGACTTCCTGTAGGAAACTCCTGTAGGGCTAAGTGTTGTCTGTTTTGGACAACCAATCTGGGAGTAGTTGTGCAGACCCCAAAGCAGCTGGGGGATCAGGGTATTTCCATCCCAGAGGACAGCGGAGGGTGACAGGTCCTGCTAGTCCCGGGATGTTTAGAACCAGCTCTGCAGGTCTGGGGCAGACCACACCTGAATCCAGATGCCAGGGTTGGTGCTTCTAGTTCCCCACTCCCTTTAATGTAGCTCCGACCACTCGGAGGGCAGGAGCTTTGCTGGGAGTGTTCATGGGTGGGGGCCTGCCACACCTCTGGTCACCAAGATAATGTGGAGTACAACACAAAATTTCACACCTTTCTCTCCACCTACAAGCGGTATGCCTCTGTACTACCTACTGTTCTCTTGCCTTCAAAGCTGCCTGTGAAAGTTCAAGATAGCCGTGTTGCATCTGGTTGACCAACACAGATCACCATTTTCCTTTATTTCCCCACCTACTGCCCCTACGTGTCTGTTCAGCTGCCCCTCCTAGTTAGGGCTAGTCCAGGGCTGGCCAGGACCAGCTCTGTAGGCTTGGAGCAGGGCCCGCCCAAATCCAGGTACCCAGGGTTAGTGTAGATAATTCCCTACTCATTCTGATGGGCTTCACAACTGCAGCACTCACTTCCATGAGTCTCTGACCACCAGGAGAACAGGAGCTTCACCAGGGGTGTACCCAGGTTGGGGCTGGCCATGCCCCTGATCACCAGGGGAATATGGGAACCAAGAAAAATTGCACCTTTGTCTCCACAAGCCACTGGTATGTTTCTGCAATGTCAGTATGTTGTCTTGTCTCTGAGCCTCTCACAAACATTTAAGATGGCCATGCTGTGTCTGGTCAGCTGGTAGTCACAAGTTTGTTCTTTTTTTGCCACATCTGTTAGCTTTCTCTCCTAGTTAGCATTCAATCCACTTCTCTTTCCCTTCACCTGAAGCTCAAGGTTCCAGGACTATCATCTGCATCTGTGTCATGGGTTTTCTGTATCTTGGTTGTAGAGGGTCTGTATAGCTTTTCTGCCTAGTCTACCATCTTGCCATCGCTCCGATATTGTCATTTTATTTTTAGGTTTTGAGGAACAAGCACACATTTCCCCCCTCCTCCCCCCAATAACTGTACTATTTTACATTTCCACCATCAATGGAGAAGTGTTCTGATTTTCCCACATCCTCACCAATGTTTTTTTTTCTCTCTCTTACCCAAGCTGTTGTTGTTGTTAGGTGTTGTCAAGTTGGTTGTGATTCATATTGACCCAGTATACAAGGTATAAAACCCTGCCCTGTCCTGCACCATCCTCACAATTGTTGTGTTTGAGCCCATTATTGCAGCTAGTGTGTCAATCCATTTCATTGAGGGTCTTCCTCTTTTTTGCTGACCCCCTATTTTATTAAGTATGATGCTTCTCCCCATTCTTGCTTTTAAGGAGCATTCTGTCTATATTTCTTCCAAGATAGATTTGTTTGTTGTTCTGGCAGTCCATGGTAATTTCAACATTCTTCACCAAAACCATAATTCAAATGCATCAGTTCTTTTTTGGTCTCCCTTACTCCTTGTCCAGCTTTCATGTGCATATGAGGTGACTGACGTGATAGTTAAGGTTTTGTGTAAACTTAGCTAGGCCATAATTTACAACTACAAGAACAGTCACCTCCGTGAAGTCCTGGTATGGTGCTTTAGGATAAGCACTAGACTGCTAACCATAAAGTCTGTGTTACAGACTCACCAGGCACCCCTTAGAAACCCTATCCAGGGTTGCTATGAAGCAGAACTGACTCAGTGGCACCTAACAAGAACAACAATCACTTGCATGATGAGATCGATGGAATCACACCCATGATGTGATCTGATGTGATCAGTTCTGATCTGATGCAATAATCCTATGTATTACAAATCCTCACTTCTATGATGTTAATGAAGCCAGATATAACCTAGAGGATTGAGTTGAATCTTGAGACTATCTCTTTCCATATATAATAGAGATTAAATGAACAAGCAGAGCACAGAGGAACCTATTACCACCAAGAAACAAGAGTCAGGAGTGAAGTGCATACTTTGTACCTGGGATCCCTGCACTGCAAAGCTCCTTGTTGTTGTTGTTATGTGCTGCAGAGTCGACTCTGACTCATAGTGACCCTGTACAGGGTTTCCAAGGCTGTAGATCTTTACAGGAGCAGAAAGCCTCATCTTTCTCCCACGGCACAGCTGGTAGTTTTGAGCTGCTGATCTTGAGATTAGCAGCCCGATTCATAACCAGTACGTTACCAGAGCTCCTTGATCCAAGTAAAAAGACTGATGCCAAGACACATAATGATCTTCAAGGAATTCTGGGCTTTGCAGATGCTGAAAAGAGACAAGGGCTGGTTCCAGAACCATTGCTATGAATTTAGACTTTTAATCTCTCAAACTGAAGGAACTTCAGTTTTCTTTATTCCTTGAAGCCATCTGCGGTGGTTTTTCTGTTATAGCAGCGCTAGAGAACTAAGTCACTTAGCTTGGGTCAAGTGCATCTTAGTCCTCAAAGTGACACATTTGCTTTTGAACACTTTAAAGAGGTTTTTCATAGCAGATTTTTCCAATGCAATACATCATTTGGTTTCTTACCTGGTGTTTTCATGAGTCCAAGTAAAATGAAATCCTTAACAACTCAATATTGTCTCCATTTATCATGATGTTGTTTTTTGATCCAGTTGTGAAGATGTTTGTTTTACACTGAGTTGTAATCCATACTGAAGGCTGTATTTTAAAAATTTTCTTCAGTAAATGCTTCAAGTCCTCTTTGCTTTTAGCAAACAAGATTGTGTCATCTGCATATTCCAATCTTAGAAAGAGTGAAATGGTATCTCATTGTGGTTTTAAATTGCATTTCTTTTATGGGCAATGATACTGAGCATCTTTTCTAGTCTTGACTGCTTAAGTATTAATTCTACCAATCCATGAACATGGAACATATTTCCATATATTTAAATCTTCTTTAATCTCTTTCAACAGCATCTTATAATTTTTATGGTAGAAGTTTTTCACATCCTTGGTTAAATGTATCTCTAGGGAGCTGTTTTTCTAATTTGCCTGACAGAATGATCATTGGTGGTGTATAGAAAGCCAACTGATTTCTGTTTGTTGACGTTGTACCTGGCAACTTTGCTAAATTTCTTTATTAGTTCTGAAAGTTGTCTTTCAGATTCCTTGATATTTTCTCTATATAGGGCATGTCGTTTGTGAATAGAGATAACTTTACTTCTTTTTTCAATATGGGCATCTTTTATTTATTTTTATTGACTTACAGTCTGGCTAGGACTTCTAATACAATTCTAAGTAGAAGTGGTGAGAATAAACATTGTTATCTTATTCCTAGTTTCAAGGGGAAAGCTCTCAACTTTCTCCTCTGAGTATAATGCTGATTGTTGGGTTTTTATATATGTCGTGAATCATTTTGAGGAACTTCTCTTTTATTCCAGACTTCTTGAGAGTTTTCATCAAGGGTGTTAGATTGTATCAAATGTCCTCCTATATTTACAGAGATGAGCCTGTGGGTGTTTTCCTTTGTTTTATTGATGTGGTGTATTGTGTTGATTGATTTTATAATGTGAATCATCCTTACATTCCTGGAATATATCTCTTGTGGTCATTGTGTATGACTCTTAATACACGGTTTGGTTCTGTTTGTTAGTATTTTTGCTGAGGATTTTTTTGCATAATACACTGGAACGCAAGGTTGGTTTGAATCACAAGGTTGGCAGTTCAAACACACCAGCCGCTCCTTAGAGACCCTATACAGGGTTGCTATAGTCAGACCAGACTCGGCGGCACTTAACAACAACAACATATTCATAAGGGATACTGACCTGCTGGTTTCTTTACTAGTGTCATCTTTGTGTTGTTTTGCTATCAGAGTTATGTTTGCTCCATAGAATGAATTAATAAGTATTTCCCCCTATCTTTTGGAAGAGTTTAAATGGATTGGTCTAAATGTTTGTAGAATTCTTCAGTGAATCACCTGTTTCAGGACTCGTTTTTGGGGGGAGGGAAGTGAAGTTTTTGATCACTTTCAATCTCTTCACTTGTTAAGGATCTGTTGAGACTTTCTATTTCTTCTTGAGTCAGTTTGGGTAGGGTGTGTGCTTCTAAGAATTTGTGAGTTTCATCAAGCTTACCTAGTTTATTGCTGTAGAGTTGTTTGTAATATTCTGTCATAATTCTCCTTATTTCTATCAGATCATTTGTAATGTTTATTCTTTCATTTCTTATTTTGGCTATCTGCATCTTTCCTCTTTTTTTTTTTTCGTTGTCAATCTAGTTAAAGGCTTGTCAATTTTATTACTTTTTCAAAGAATCAACTTCTGGTTTGTTGATTCTCTCTATTGCTTTTTTCCATTTTCAATTTCATTTATTTCTGTTCTGATCTTTGTTATTTCCTTTCTTCTGATACATTTAGGCTTAGTTCATCTTATCTCTCTAGTTCCTCAAGTTGTAGAGTTAGTCTGTTGATTTGAGATCTTTCTCCCTTTTTAATGTAGACATTTATTACTGTAAGTTTCTCTTTGAGTGCTACCTTTGCTTCATCCTATAAATGTTAGTATGTTGTGCTCATTTTCATTTGACTAAGAAACTTGTTGTTTCTCTTTTGAATTCTTTCTTGACCCATTGGTAGTGTAAATGTGTATTGTTTGCTTTCCATATGTTTGTGAATTGTCCTGTTCCACCCCCCTCCACCTCCCTGTTATTGATTTTTAACTTCTCTCTTGTGGTCAGAGATACTATTTTATATGATGCCAATCTCTTGAAATGTGTCAAGACGTGTTTGTGATCTACTTGAGAATAATCTCTGTGCACTGGAATGGAAGTCTAGTTGCTTTACGGTGTAACTGAGGTTACCTTTTCCTTGTTGATCTTCTTTCTAGATGCATTATCTAATAGTTAAAGTGGTGTATTGAAGTCATCAACTATTAGTGTAGTTCTAAATGATCTGAGAAGCTGGACCATATGAAGGAGAACCCCCACAGGATTGGAGGAAGTTTCATTAACAACCTGCAATATGCAGATGACACAATCTTGCTTGCTGAAAGTGAAAAGGACTTGAAGCACTTACTGATGAAGATCAAAGAATACAGTCGAGTATGCATTACAACTCAATGCAAAGAAAATAAAAATCTTCACATGGAGCAATAAACAACATCATGATAAATGGGGAAAATATTGAAGTTGCAAATCTCCTGCAAAAGGCCTCTTTAAAGAGCAAAGATTTCACCTTGAGGACTAAGGTACGTGTGATGGGTAAGGTTTTTGTGTCAACTTGTTTGGGTCAGGATTCTCAGAATTTGGTAGTTAAGATGTAGTAATCCCCCATGAGGAGTTCTGGTAGTGTAGTGTTTACAAATTAGGCTGCGAACGGCAAGGTCAGCAGTTTGAAACTACCAGCTGTTCCATGGGAGAAAGATGAGTCTTTCTGCTCCCGTAAAGATTTATAGCCTCGGAAACCCTGTACAGGGTCACTATGAGTTGGAATCGACTCCACAGCACATAACAACAACAACAATCCCCCATGAGGAGATTGGCTGTGGGTAGCCAATCAATTGAAAGGAAGTTTACTCAGGGGTGTGGCCTGCTTCTAACATACTGAACACTCTGGTCGGGGGGTGAGTGTGGGTGTCTGGATTCTGGATCTAGCATAATCTGAACTCCAGTTCTTTGGAATTGAGCAGTGACCTGTTCTATTGCCTGCTGATCCTGGGAATCGTTACCAGCTGGCCATCTTACATGATGGACCTGTCTGACCTGCAGTTACATCAGTTAGAAGCCTCTAGTTTGACACCTGACCAGTGGAAATGGGACTTGCCCACACTTGGACTCTCTCTCTCTCCCTCTCTCTCTCTCGTCCTGGTGTGGCACTGTGGGTTAATGTGCTGGACTACAAGGTTGGTTTGAATTGCAAGGTCAGTGACTCAAGCTCACCAGCTGCTCCTCAGAAACCCTATACAGGGTCGCTATGAGTGGGAACTGACCCAATGGCACTTAACAACGACTATATATATATCACTGTTTTTGCTTCACTAGAGAACCTAGATGAAGGTCTTTGGTACCGAGAGTGGTTCTAGAGAAACAAAATCTCAAGGATGAGTTTTCTAAATTGGTTCTCAAGTCTGCCTAATTTTAAAGACACTGATAAGTCTGCCTCCCCTAGTAAAGAGGATGAGGGTGCTGCTAATCTATGGCATGCAGTGGCAATATTAATATGCAAGGCATCCCCATCAATAGATCACACATTGGAGAATTGCTGCTACCTAGGAAAATAGTAAACAAAAAGTAATACCATATTCTTGGAGGTATTGCAGAGATTAGTATCAAAAGATGTGAAGGAGGCAGGGGTGGTGATTCCACCACATCTTCATTAAACTTGCCTATCTGAAAGGAGCTCTGATAGCATAGTGATTACCAGTTGGGCTGCTAACCTCAACGTCAGCAGTTCAAAATGACCAGCCGTTGCATGGGAGAAAGATGAGGATTTCTGTTCCCATAAAGATTTACAGCCTCGGAAACCCTATTCAGGATCGCTGTGAGTCAAAATCAACTCCACGGCACAACACCACCACCACTACTATCAGACTAGTGCAAAAACCAGATGGATCATGGAGAATGACAGTGGATTGCTGTAAACTTAACCAGGTGGTGACTCCAATTACAGCTGCTGTTCCAGATATGGTTTCATTACTTGAACAAATTAATACATCTTCCTGGTACTTGGCATGCATCTATTGATCTGGCCAATGCCTTTTTGTTAATTCTGGTTTTGAATATCACCAGAAGTAGTTTGCCTTCAGCTGGCAAGGCCAACAATACACCTCCACTGTCCCACCTCAGAGGTATATCAACTCATCCTGTAGTGATTTCTCCCACTCTACAGTGCATAATCACAAAGCACATGTTCAACAACCAAAAGAACCCCCACATTGGATCTATGACATGTGGAATAAGGCATGTAATAATAGGAAAATGAACTCTCCAGCACTATGTCATAATTTAGTCCACAGGGACTTTGATTGCCTTTCCCTCCCACAAGACATCACATTGGTTGTTACATTGATGACATTATGCTTATTGGACCTAGTAAGGAAGAAGTCTCAATGACTCTAGACTTATTGGTAAAAAAATCTGCATGCTACTGGGTGGAAAATTAACCTGACAAAAATTCAAGAGCCTTTCAGCTCAGCGTAATTTCTAGAGATTCAGTAGTGTGGAGGATGATGAAATACTTCTACTAAAGTGAAGGATAAGCTGCTGCATCTGGTCCCTTCCACAACTAAAACGGAGGCACAATGCCTGGTGGACCTCTTTGGATTTTGGTGTACCATATCCCTCATTTGGGTATGCTACTCTGGGTTATTTATCAAGTGACTTGAAAAGTTGCTAATTTTGAATGAGCTTCAGAACAAGAGAAGGTTCGGCAACAAATTCAGGCTACCATGCAAGCTGCTCTGCCACTTGGGCCACATAGCCCAGCTGATCCAATGATGCTTGAAGTGTCCGTGGCAGATAGTCATGCAGTTTGTAGTCTTTGGCAGACCCTTATTAGTGAATCACAGTGCAGATCCTTAGGATTTTGTAGCAAAGCCCTGCTATACTCTGCAGATAATTTCTGTCATTTTGAGAAACAGTTTTTGTTACTGGGCCTTAGTAGAGACTGAATGCCTAACCATGAGTCACCAAGTCACTATGAGACCTGAGCAACTCATCATGAACTGAGCATTGTCTGACACACAGAGTCATAAAGTTGAAAGTGCACAGCAATACTGCATTATTAAATGGAAGTGGCATACACAAGACCAGGCTCAAGCAGGACCTGAAGACACAAGTAAATTGCACACGGAAGAGGTCCAAGGGGAAATCATATTGACATTACATAATGGAGGCAAAAAAGAGTGTCCTTAGGATATTTCTGAGTACAGTTATGTCCTGTGATTAAAGTTAATGGTAAGAGACAACAAACCAATTCTGATATGACTATTAATGGCCTGGACCCTTCAGGAATGAAGGTTTTGATCACCATGGTCTCCACTCTTGCCACATTACCTTCCATCTTCCATTCTACACCTATGGCTTTATGGGGAACTCCATATGATCAGTTGACTGAGGAACTTGTGCTTGGTTTACAGATGGCTCTGCATAGTATACAAGCACCACTCAGAAGTGGACAGTAGTAGTACAGCAACCCAGTTCTGAGAGTTTCCTGAAGGACAGTGGTGAAGGGAAATCCTCCCAATGGACAGAACTTTGAGCAGAACACATGGTTGTTCATTTTGCTTGGAAGGAGAAATGGCCAGATATGTGACTGTATACTGTATTCATGGGTTGGGGCCAATGGTTTAGCTGGGTGGTTACAGACTTGGAAAGAACATGATTGGATAATTGGTGACAAGGAGGTGTGGGGAAAAGACATCTCTGAATGGGCCAAAATAGTAAGTAAAGAAATTTGTGTCTCATGTGAATGCTCACCAAAGGGTTACCTTGGCAGAGGAGGATTTTAACAATCAAGTGGATAGATGACACGTTCTATGGAAACTAATCATCCTCTGTCCCCAGTGGGCTCATCAATAAAGTAGCCATGACGGCAAGAATGGAGGTTATGCATGGGATCAACAGTATAGATTTTCTCTCACTAAGACTGATTTGACTATGGCCACTGCTGAGTGCCCAGTCTGCCAGCAGCGGAAACCCACACTGAGTCCATGATATAGAACTGTTTCTCAGGGAGATCAGCCAGCAACCTGAAGGCAGGTTGATTACACCAGATCACTTTCAACATGAAAGCGTTTTGTTCTTACTGGAATAGACGCTTATACTGGATCTGAATTTATCTTCCTTGCATGCAATGCTTCTGCCAAAACCACCATTCATGGACTTACAGAATACCTTATCCACTATTATGGTATTTCAAACAGCACTGCCTCAGATCAAAGGACTCACTTCACAGCAATAAAGTGTGGCAATGGGCCCATTCTCATGGAATTCAGTGATCTTTCCATGTTGCTCTCATCTGATGATCATTGATCAGATGATGGAATGACTTTCTAAAGGCATAATTATGGTGCCAGCTAGGTGCAAATACCTTACAGGGGTGGGAAAATGTTCTCCAGGAGGCTGCATATGCCCTAAATCAGCATCCAGTATATGGTGCCGTTTCTCCAATAGTCAGGATTCATGAGTACAGCAACTAAGGGGCGGAAATGGAAGTGGCACTATTCATTATTACACCTAGTGACCCACATGCAAAATTTTTGCTTCCTGTCACTGTAACCCTATGCTCTTGGGGTCTGAACATTTTCATTCCAATGGGAAGAGTACTCCAAAACTGGAGACACAACATTGATTCCATTGAACTAGAAGTTAAGAATGGCCACTGGCCACTTTGGGCTCCTCATGCCTCTGGATCAACAGGCAAAGAAGGGTGTATTGGGTGGTGTGATTGATCTTGACTACCAAGGGGGAATCAGATTGACATTACACATTGGAGGAAACAAAGAATATCCTTAGGATGCCTTTTAGTACGGTTATGCCCCATGATTAAAGTCAATGGTAAACTACAGAAAATCAATTTGATATGACTACCAATGGCCCAGGCCCTTCAGAAATGAAGGTTTGGGTCACCCAACCAGGAAAAGAACCACAACCAGCTGAGGAGTTAGCCGAGGGCAAAGGGAATGCAGAATGGGTGGTGGAAAAAGGTAGTTTTAAATACCAGCTACGGCTTCATGACCGGTTGCAGAAATGAGGACTGTAATCACTATGAGTATGTTTTCCTTGTACGTGTGCATCAAATATTTTTCTTTTCTTCACTTATGAAACATAAGATACAAGTGGAATTAGTGTGTTTTCAGTTGTACACATATTAGTTGTATTATGTTAGGTGCAAGTATGACTTTACAATTGTCTTTAATTAGATATTTTGTATGCTAAAAGTGGTATGTATAGGTGCCAAGCTGACAAAGAGTGGACTGTGATTAATATTGTGTACCACAGTTAATAGTTTGTATCATTTGGCTGGGCCAGGATTCTCAGTAGTTTGACAGTTAAGATGTAGCCATTGCTCATGTTGAGCTCTGCTATGAGCAGCTAATCAAATGAAAGAAAGTTTCCTTGGGGGTGTGGCCTGCTTCCAGTAGATTGAACACTGGGGCAAAAGCTTGCTTGCTTTCTGCAGTGTCTGGATTCTGCATCTGGCTCGTCATCTGATTGTCAATTCGTTGGACTAGAGCCACTGGCCTGCTCTATTGCCTGCCGATCCTGGGAGTCATCAGCAGATGGCCATCTCATCCTCTGGACCTGCTTCTCTAGAGAATCTAGCCTAAGACAGTGTACCTGACTGAAGCCGTAGTATTTTAAATTGCCTCCTATGAAATACTGGAGAAGAACTGTTGCATTTGAATTATGGTGTTGGCAAATAATATTGAAAGGACCATGGACTGTCAGAAGAACAAACTGTTCTTAGAAGAACTACAGCTAGAATGCTCTTTAGAAGATGCCCTTCAACTCACATAGTTTGAACATGTTATGAGGAGGGATCAGTCTCTAGAAAATGACATCATGCTTGGTAAAGTAGAAGGACAGATAAAAGAAGGTCGTTGGGTTTAAGATGTGTCTCTTGTAAACAGCATATAATTAGATCATGCTTTTAAAATTTAGTCTCTACCTTTTGATTAGAGCATTTTGCCATTTACTTTCACAGTACTTGTAACTATCAGTAGTAAGTATCTTAATTCTGTCTTTTTCTTATTTGGATTTTATGCCTTTTGAAAAGGGTATATTCATGCAAATAACATAATTATTTTGTATAAAGTCAGCTTTCATTTATCTTATTTTTCACTGAGTTTGCCTGGGTGGGTGGGAGTCAAAAAGAGCCAAAGGATACAAGATCATTGATATGCAAGCACTGGGGACCAATCCTCCGAAGCTTCTGGGAAAGAGAGCTTTGAGTTTTTTT
>NW_006408622.1:10465793-10506684 GCF_000296735.1 Chrysochloris asiatica
CCCTCTTGAAAGCTTGTAAGCCATTAATTTCTTGTCTTTGTAGCTCCCCCCCCCCCCCCTTTTTGGGTAGCCAGTGTCCAAGTTGCCCATCCCTGTTTACTCTGTGTATGGAAGGGGTGGGAATGATCCCCACTGTAAAGATTTGTTCCCTCCTTTGAGCTACTGCATCTATAGGTATAGGTCAAGTTCATCAAATTGTATCAGATTACTCTTTTTTTCCTCTTCTTTTGGGTTGGTTTTGAAGGGTAAAATAGGCATGCCTCTCTTCTGTTTTGAGGTCTTGTGTGTTGGTCTCTTTATTTCGAATACTCTCCAGGTCCCTTTTCCCCTGTCCTGATTCTATCCACCATTCAGTTCTCAGCTACTTTGACTACTCAACCTGAACAGTGGGAGACCTTGTCATATTCTTTCTGGCACACCGATATTGTTTTCATAGCACTTAGGACAATTTGAAATTATATATTTATTTGTTTAATATCTATTTTTCTTTTAGACCAAGACGGGAGGCCGAGCCCAGCCTGAAATATCTGGCAAGTAGTAAAGGGAGACCATGGATTCAAGAAGTCTTGGGAAAGGTTTTAGAATAAATGTGGGCATGAAACAGATTGCTTGGACCAAGACAGGCGGGGCAAGTGTAGGAAGTAAGAAAAAGGAGGGGCCCATTTTTGCAGAAGTTGAAGAACAGGGAGAGGAGTTTGGGTGGGACCCTCACAGCCACTTTTTTATTGGGTGCTCATGCACCTGTGCTAAGTAAGCACTTATAAGTATGATTCATTCTGTTCTCAGAAGTACCCATGAGGCAGGTACCATGATGATCCACCTTACATATGATGATGTTGAGCTTCAGTGAAGCGAAGGAGCTACCTCAGGTTACACAGCTTATAAGTGATGGCGGTGGGACTCAACTCAAGAAAACCTTTCTTGTTGTTGTTAGGTGATGTTGAGTTAGTTCCGACTCATAGCGACCCCATGCTGAACAGAAGGAAACATGGCCCGGCCCTACACCATCCTCACCATCATTGCTGTGTTTGAGCCCAGTGTTGCTGCCACTATGATATCTTGTTGAGGGTCTTCTTTTTTACTGACCCTCCGCTTTACCAGGCATGATGTCTTTCCTCAGGGACTGGTCCCTCCTGATAACATGTCCAAAGGATGTGAGATGAAGTCTCGCCATCCTTTCTTCTAGGAGAATCTTACTGCCTATAGTAAGAGGGCATGATTCACTATGACCCTTGGGTAGGGGTACAGGGTTACTTAAAAATAAGTCCTCATTAAAAATAAGTTTTTGCATTCGGTCCTTTCAGAAGTGAGTGTGTTAAAATTAAACAATTGTCAAGAAAGCACTCTCACAACATTAACATGATCAACATACTAAGAACATGTGTCATCACAACATTAACATGACCAACATACCAAGAACATGTATCGAGTGTCCCTGTGTGCCAGGTACTGTTCTAAGCTCTTTTGTGGATTATTCTGTTTACATGTATTACATCATCTAATCATCATGTTAACCTCTTTTGACAGATAAGGAAACTGTTGCATAGACTGGTTGGGATCCGAGCTCGTAAGTGGTGGAGCTGGGATATGTACCTAGGCTTTATAATGGGCCACTGTGAACAAAATGAGTCTGCTGACAGCAGTTTGAGGTCTGGGACCCCATAGAAGAGAGTAGAGTCATCACCCAAACCCCATCTCCACTGCCATACTTGCTTCCAAATTCCTTCTTCTCCACCCGGACTTTTGCTGCTGCCTGCTCTCTGGTTTTCTAGCCCTCCATTTCTCACAGTCTGCTCCCAGAGGAACCCTGCTAACACTTGAGTCAGACCATAGTCTTCCTCAGCTCAGAGCTCGCCCTCAAATCAGAGCACAAGCCCAAGTCCTCACAATAGCCCCCAAAACCCCACAATCTGACCCCACTACTTTCTGTTTTTTAAATTTCAACTCCTACCATTTTCTTCCTGCTTCTACCACAATGGTGATGAAATCTACCAAGCTGACTCCTATCTCAGAGTCTTTTGCAGTGCTGTTCCTTCTGCCTGGAATACATTATTCCCAGAAACCCTTATACTTCACTTTCTCTCTTCTTCCTTCAGGTCTCAGCTCAAAATGCCCTCTCCCTTTTATTTCACTATTTAAAATATTCCTTTCATCAGTGTCTATTTCCTTACCCCACTGTGATTTTTCCCCATAGTTTGCATCACTACCTCATGGTTGTTGTCTGCTTCCCCCACAATGAATGCCAGCTCCCCGAGTCGAGTGATTTTGATTGTTCTGTGCCGAATCCCCAGTGCCTAGGGGACATGTGGCACACAGTAAGTACTCAATAAAGACTTGTTGACGGAAGGAAGTATTGAATTAGAAATAAAGGCTGAAACCCGAGGAGTCTGAACACGATGTGGGCATGTCAGAGTTGTAGATGCTATTGTACTATAAGAACAAGGCCTGGTGATATAGGAGACAAAACACTGAGTCAAATTCTCACAGCTGCATTTACTGTGATCTTCTTATAGATGATCACATGTGATGTTGAACTGTTCTGAACGTTGGTCAATGCATTTGTAAAATGGGCATGATACCTCCCTGTTGATGTTGGGTTGTTGTTAAGTACCATTGAGTCAGTTCTGACCCATAGAGACCCTGAATAGGGTTTCCAAGGAGTCTCTGGTGAGTTTGAACCACTAACCTTGCAGTTCAAACTGATCTTGTGGTCCAGTGCTTATCCTGCACACCACACCAGTACTCCTTAATGTTAGTGAGACTTAAAGGAGGTCATGCATGTGAAAACACCCTTTACTCGGAGCCAAAACATATTTAATGGATGTGCTGGGAGTCTGATTTGAAGTGGTTCCTCAGGTCTAGAGACGTCTGAAGGCAGTTTTTGCCAGAAGGTAAACCATGGACTGCTGGTGTCGTGAGGGGAATTTCAGTGGCTTGTGAACATGGCTTTGAATAACATTGAATCACACCCGTGAGAAACTTACTTCTTCAAGCCTTCTGATTATGCTAAACAGCAAGACAATTTGTTTGCTATTGTGCCCCGAACACCTTTCTCACACTTGTTAATCTCCCTTTTTAAACCAAGGTCATAGGAACTGCTGCCAGATCTAACCCAAACAATACCACGGTTTGCTTATCATTGTATTTTTCTGGTAACTTCTATTTATGGACAAGCAATCCTGACTTTCTATTTACAGGAGATAAACATATTAGTAACAGAGAATGTTATTGTTGTTGCTAAGTGCCGTTGAGTTGGTTTTGGCTCACAGTGACCCTGTACAGGGTTTTGGAAGAGTAGTTCGTGGGTTTGAACCACTGAGGTTTCAGTTAGCAGTCCAGTGCTTATTTTTCAGTGTCACACCAGGAATGGGCGGCAGATAAAAAACACAGTGAAAGGAGGTCTGTGCAGGAGTCTGAGCCAGCAAGTCTTCTACGCAGGACTCCTCATCTTGCCCTATAGTCTTGGTCTGGAAAGCTGGAAAGGGCAAGCCTTACACCTATCTTGCAAAGCTCAGATTTAGTCCAACCATCCTCTCTCCTCACACAAGGCTCCTAGGATAAAACCTAAGCTAATTCTATCCAGAGGATGACTTTTTAAGTGCATGGGGAGATTTGAGACACTGCTTGGGAGCCAAACAGTACTTGGGAGCC
Source organism: Chrysochloris asiatica (assembly GCF_000296735.1). Lineage (NCBI taxonomy): Eukaryota > Metazoa > Chordata > Mammalia > Afrosoricida > Chrysochloridae > Chrysochloris > Chrysochloris asiatica. Next base: position 10,469,445 of record NW_006408622.1, read on the forward strand.
AGGGTTTAGGACTGAGGGCAGGTCTGGAACTGGTCCTCAGCTTCACCACCTACGTACCGTGTCCTCTCTGAGACTTAATTTCTATGTCTCTCAATGGGGTTATAATAGGGCCTACCTCCAAGGCTGTTGCTGTTGTTAAAGTGCTGTTGAGTCAATTCCAGCACACAGCGACCCTGTTTTAGGGTTTCTGAGGAGCAGCTGGTGGGTTTGAACCGCCAATCTTGTGGTTCGCAGTCTAGTGCTAAACCTACAGCGCCACACTCCAAGGCTGTTTGAGCCTTAAAGTGCTTAGTCTAGCACGGTGCACACAGAAAGTCCTTAATAAACTGAAGCGGCAACCGTAATAGTGGTAATAATAGTAATAATAATAATTACTACCACCATCATTATCATTATTAAAGAGTCAGAGATGGAATCACAGGGAGGTAGAAGCTGAGGACAGAGAGGGATTGTGTTTACATGGTAAGAAGTTTTGGGATGATACAGGTAAGGGTGTGTTGGTTAAAACCAGGGAGGAAGAGACTGACTGAGAGACATTGAGAAAGGCAGATGGAAACTGACCCCTCCTAACCAGGTGATGAATCCCAGTGATACGAAATGCTGCCAAGTGGGAGGACCTGGGACTCCTGGGAACAGAGAAGTAGCCACACTTGCTGAACAGGGGTGAGACCCCAGAGGATGTCCCAGTTCTACATGCTAATTTGGGATTAGGGGTGAGGGCCATGGTGCTGGCCGCTGGCTCTGGCCCGTTTACTGACCCCTCCTTGCTTGCCAGTTCTGCTCAGGCCCCTGGGGAAGGGTTGGGAGGGGGTGAATGGTGCAGAGCCACCTTTCACAGGAGGCCTGTGAGCTCACATATCCATGCCCCCTCCAAGGCTGGGTAAACAGGATGGCCAACTGCTCCCTTCCTGGATCTTTTCCCAGAGGCATCTGACCCGCCCAGCTTCCCTGCTCCTCACTTAGATTCCCCAGCCAAGAGCAGTCCGCATACTAAGCTGAGACACCCAGGTGATTGCATAGCTCATGGTCACTTTCTCAATGGCCACCTGGGGTCCCCATTGAGGGCTTTCCCCAGAACCCTGAGTGGTCCTCACGGCTTCCATTCTCCTCATGTGGGTTGGACAGTGTGGGAGAACTTGAGGTCAGCCACCTTTATGTGGCAGTGTGGGAGAGAGCTGTGAGACAAAGGCTTACTGCAACTGAGAAAGACATCAAGACAAGACGCCTGGTACCCCTCTGCAAGCCTGGCTACGGTGGGTCTCACTCAGCTGGGCTTCCTTATCCTTGCACCCTGGTTGGTTCTAACAATGATTTCTCACTCCCAAGTTTCTCTCCCCTCACCCCCTGCCTCCAAGAAACACCAACAGCCTATCTCCTCAGATTCTCCTACCCCCACCCTATGCCCCAAATTCCTGGGGTTGGGAAATTGGAACACTTTTGTACCCACCTCATCTCATTTCTCCCTCCCTCTTTGATACGAGAGGTCTCCCTCTCTGTTTCAACACCCACTCTCAAACTCCCAATTACAGCTCATTACCCTATCCGTGGCTAGGTCCTGAGTCACCAGGGGAGGGACTCTGGGTGGCCCAGCCCTGTCTCTTCTCCTCCCAGGCTACAGTATAAGGAGTAGAGACAGGGAGGTGAACCCTGGGAAGCCAGGGGAGTCTGGGAAAGGAGAGAGAAGGCTGCAGACCCAGAGGGAGGGAGGAACAAAAAGTCAGAAACAAGAAAAGAACTGAGCAGTGTGTGTGTGTAGACATAGAAGAAAAAGGATAGAAAGAATCAAATTCGGGTGGGAAGAAGAGGAAGACAGAAGAGAGAGAACAAGAGGGAGGGACTCAGTAAGGTGGAAATGAAGTGGCAGGGGTCCCTAGTCTACCTCCTACTGGCCCTGTGCCTGGGCAGTGGGGAGGCTGGCCCATTGTTGAGTGGGGGGCCAAATGCTGGAGCAAACTTTGGCATTGGGCATGGGCTGGGAGGTACCAGTAGTCATGGAGTTGGGGAGGCTGTTGGCCAAGGAGCTGGAGAAGCAGCCAGCTCTGGAGTCAGGGAGGTTATGAGACCTGGAGTGGGAGATGCCATCAACAATGGGGTCAGGGAAGCAGTCCATGCTCTTGGAAATGCTGGGGGTGAGGCTGGCAGACAGGCTGAGAATATCATCCGACATGGGATAGATGCTGCCCACAACTCCTGGCAAGGTGTGCCTGGTAACAACGGTGCCTGGGTGAGTGGCTGGGGAGCCAGGTGTGGAAGGAGGGGCCGTGGAAGCTGGGTTGAGAATCATTTAAAAGGATGGATGGGTCTTTTATTTAGGGTTGTCTGGGGGACGTTTCAGCAGGTGTTCTGCTCCTTCTCCCTAAACTTCTCTACCTACGGTTGTTATGTCTGTCCTTCCTCTACCACACAGAGTCAGAGGTAGTCACACTAAGTGCAGGTGTGGTGTCTTTGCAGGGACCCAATGGCCAGCCTCTATCTGGAGGCCCTGGAGTCTCTGGATCTCAAGGTGGCTTTGGAGGTCATAGCCAGGGAAATCCTGGAGGCCCAGGAGCTCCCTGGGGACATGGACACCCCAGTGGCTCAGGTGGCAATTTTGTAACCAACTCTCAGGGAGGCTCCTGGGGTCAAGGAGGCAATGGAAGACCATTCAGCTTTGGAACCAACAGTCAGGTAAAGCACTAGAGCGGAGGCTGCTACCAGCCACTTCCTTCTCTCCCACCAATCCCTCTCTGTCTTCCTCACCTCATACCAGTCTCTCCCTCCCTGTAGGGAGCTGTGGCCCAGCCTGGTTATAATTCAGGGAGAAGCAGCGGCAGCAACCCGAATACTGGGGTAAAAAGGAAAAGTCTGGGCCAGGAAAGGGGGGTTTGAGGGCATTTGGCAGAAGGTGGGAGAAAGACAAAATGATAAGAATGATGGGGAAGGGAGAAGGTGCGGTAAGAAGAAGGTTGGATTGGACAGATGAATGTGGGAAGGAGGACAAGAAGAACGGTGGGGAATTGTAAAGCAACATGTTAGGGGAAAGAACGGTTAACCTAAGCAGGAAGGCCCTGGTTTGTGTAGATGGCTTTGATTGACGTCTCTAACTTCACTTGTCCCCTCCCCTCCACAGTGCATCAATCCCCAACCCTCTGGCTCCGGTGAAAGCTCTAACAACTCAGGGGTAAGAAGACAGGGTCAACTTGAGATATATTGCACAGAAAAGAAATAGAGAAACTTGGCCTGCCTTAGAGTGGGCAAAGAAAGAGGAGCAAGGAAGCTGATCTCCATGTTCCCATCATGGTCCTTACTCTGGTCTCTTTCTGCTCCTCAGGGCAGTACTAACTCACAGGGGAGCGGAAGCAGCAATGGTGGCAACAGTGGGGGAAGCAGCTCAGGGCCCAACTGGGTGAGTTTTGCTCCTTCCCTGAAGTTATAAATGGGGGTGAGGTCCCTGATCAGAGGAGAGGCATTCTAAGATTTCCCCCCAAACCACTGAATGCCCGAGGTGGGTGGCATCAGTGGTATTTGCCATTTGCAGGCTCCCTCAGCCTCTGTTCTCCACTCTCCCAGCCCCAATCAAGCGCTGCTCCTTAAATGTGCACTATACTTTTAAGAAGAAGAACTGGTAATGTAGTGGTTACGAGTCAGGCTGCTAACCTCAAAGTCAGCAGTTCAAAGCTACCAACTGTTCCACAGAACAAAGATGAGGCTTTCTGCTTCCGTAAAGATTTACAGCCTCAGAAACCCTATACAGGTTCGTTATGAGCCGGAACTGACTCCATGGCACATAACCACCATCATCACCACCATACTTTTTCCAGAAGTTAGATGCCCTACCTATTTCTACTCCTTTTAGTCCTTTATCTTCTACCCTATCTCCTCTCTAATGTCTATTCCTGCAGTTCATGGTCACCTGGAAAGTCCAAGTAGACCTGGGGCTGGCAGATGTTTGAAGAGGGGTGGGTACAGAAAAATACCACACTTGCTCCTTGCTCTTGGGAAGTTCCCGGAAAAATGGGGACAGGACCACACACATGGAGATTTAAGGACTTTTACAGAACTGTGGAGTGGATGACACTGATAAATGTAGTACCCACATGAGTCCTCCCACATGATGTGTGAGAATCTTAGGGAGGGAGTCCAGGCCTGGCCACTCCATGAGAGGGAGCCACACCTGGCAGTTTGGGGAAGCCTGGGAAAATATTCAGGCAAGAGTAGGTAAGTAACCGTGACAAGTCAAATAACACAAGCTGTTTTCATTGACTGCTCTTGTGACTATCCCTCTTTCTCCATCTAGGACCGACCCTTGGAAAGCAATAGGGATATAGATCGCGGCAGCTACTCAGGCTCCCAGGTAAGAGGCTGAGGGAGGACAGTAGGAGACCCAGCCTGCCCCCTAGTGGCAAAGACGTTCGCTTTTATGCAGCTTGACTCCAGTCTTTCCAACCCATGCAGATGGGGGTGGGAAGCATCAGCTCAGAGTCCCTACATGACCACACACTTTCAAATACATTTGATCACACCTGACCGTCTCTGCGCTCAGAATAACTTCACTTGGTAACCCAGCTGGGTAACCATGGGGCAGGTATGGAGGTTAGGGAGAGAGTTGGAGTCCAAATGGAGAGTTTAAAAAGTCACAATACAGCTGGGAACTCTTTGAACCCTTTCCAAGCCCTTTAAAAACAGCATATGAACTCTGGCTTTTCTTTGCAGGGATCCAACACCGGCTCTTCTTCAAGTAGCAGCAGCGGAAATGGCAATAAACCCGAGGTGAGTGTGTGGTGGGTAACTTGAGTGTTAACAAGTCACCCTTAAACTTCGGGAAGTAAAATAAGGGGCGGTGAAGCATCCAATGGGATACCCTTGGGTTAACATGCTTTTATTTGGGGCTTGGAATTAGAATTTGGGAGGGGAGGAAGAAAAAGTCTTCCTTTTCTCTTTCTCCCCCAGTGCGATTATTCAGGGAACGAAATCCGCATGTCCGGGGGATCTGGAGGTCAGGTGAGAGCCAAACCTGGGGTCACTCCAGTTTGTCACCACAGTGGTACCCACCCCTCATAAGTGAACTCACTGCTTGGTCCCATTCTTATTGCTAACTTCTGTCTAAGGGGAACTTAACAATTTGAGGTGAAGAAAGTAAATGTATTTTTCAGTATTTGAAATACTGAAAAGCTCGAACGTAACAATGAATTGCAAATCCTTACGTAACATGCCCTACTTTACAGCATAGATGGGGTTGTGAGAAATCGTGTGTAGACCAGTCCTTTCACACGTGGAACTATTTCAGATGTTCAACTTGTGGCCAGTAAACAGAGTTCGGGGATGAACACTTTGACAGAGAGAAGTAGAAAATATACATTTCCTCTCTAGTTACTCTGGAAACCTGGGCTTTCTGTCAGCATCCAAGGCTGACAGAATGTCCCACTAACATGCACATGAATTACCCTGTGGAACTGCAGGTTTGATTCAGTAGGTGTGGGGTGGGGCCAAGATGCCGTGTTTCTAACAAACTGACACACTGCTGGTCTGTATGGTCAGAGCAATAAGGCCCGGTGGGGAGAAAGGGCAGGGGAAGAAGGCGGGGGAGGGGGCTTTCTGAAGAGCTCCTCATATATCAAGGGGTGTGGTGCTGTAAGATGCGCACTGAACTGCTAATTGCAAGGTTGATGGCTCCTCAGAAACCCTATAGAGGGTCACCAAGGGTCAGAAACCAACCAGACAACGCTGAACAAACAACTGACACCGCTTTTTGTGGGTGTACAGGTTTTAAGAACCTTTCTCTCAGTTTATAACTCTACTCCAATTCTGGTAACAGTTTCAATATACTAAATGTTGATATCGTTTTGATATACCAAAGTCTTATTAAATTTGTAGATAGTCAAATCTGTCAATCTGTTTTTCATGGTTTCTGCTCTTGAACTGCTTTAAAGGTTTTTAGTATTACTTCGACTTCTAACATTTCATTTTTTTCAATTTAAGTTTTTAATTCTCCTGGAATGTCCTTTTCTAAATATTGTTTAGTCTTACTCCTCAGTTCAACCAGACGTAGTCTCCACTTTGAATCAGAGCTGTGTGCTTACCTGTGGTTGTTGTTGTTAAGTGCCATTGAGTCATTTCTGACTCATAGTGACCCTGTATAGGGTTTCAGAGGAGCGGCTGGTGAGTTTGAACTGCTGAACTTGTGGTTCAAACTGACCTTTCGAGCAAGTGTTTATCGTATAGTGCCACACCAGGACTCCCTTATGAGGGAAAAATCAGATAGAAACAGAAGGCAGGAAATTGATTAAGTAATCCCACCCCACAAACACATAACTAATATTCCCAGTCCCATGTGTTGAATCATTTCCATCACTGGTTTAAAATGCCACTTGTAAATACCTACATATTTGGGGGGAGCTTCTGGGGTTTCTATTTGCTAAATGGATCCCTCTATTCTGGGAGAGGAGCTAGGGAACTTTACAAGAAGATAGCTTTACATTATATTAAGTTCTCCTCTGCCATTTATCTTTTCCAGTGCCTTTATTACTTATTCTTAGATATTTATCTTCTCAAATGATTTTCAAGGCTATTTCAACAAGTTCCAAAAAGAGAATTGCATGAGGAATTTTCAAGAAACTGTATTAATGCAATTTGCAGGCTGGCTCCAGGTTCTAAAATGAGCTGTATCTCTCTGTTTTGTCTTTTAGGGATTCAGAGGACAGGGAGGCCCCAGCTACTCTGGTGTCAGGGTAAGAAGGCTTTGAAAGGAGACTGTTGGTGGGGGTCCATTCTCCAGTAGCAATACTAATGGGGGGCAGGGAATAGATAATCCTACATCCTGGTGTAAGATAAAGACGAAGAGTGGATGAGTCTGGGATTCATCATATTTCACACCAAATAATGTAAGCTGGACTCAAGAGGTGCCTACCTCTAATTTGGGAGGGGACTAACCAGTCTACCTCAGCTACCTTGTGAGCATCACCGTTCTGACCAATGTAACGTTATCAGTCCCCAAAGGACCTTAAGTTTCAATCAACTCAATACAATAGTCTGGTTCAGTCCTGCCTCAAAACCAGGGAAGAATTTAGATGTGTTGGTGGCAGAGGCCCTTCCTTCTGGATTTTGGACAACTTGCATAAATGAATATAAACCAAGATGGTGATGTTATTCGTAAACATCATTAGTGATCAGTACTCCAAGCCACGGAAGGCTGGATCAAGATTTCCCAGGGAAGATGGAGCTATCCAGGTAAAGGAGTCTAGTCCTGGGAAGTCCTCTGACACGTTCATGCCTCAGTGCCCTGATTCAGGAAGCTTTGACTGGAACCCTGCTATTCTGCCTTTTCTCCCTAACCTGCCTGTTTTCTTCACAGGAAGTCAGTGGAGAGGGCAGTCGCATCCTTGAGAATTCTCAAGGCAACTACCAGGTGAGCCTAGGAGCAGACAGGATTGGTTTAGGAGAGGGATGGTGCAGTGTAGGGACATAATGCCAGGGACCTGAGGAAAGAAGTATCAGTTTCTTCTTGCAGGTTGCTTTGAACCTGTGCACATTCATTTGGGTTCTCATCCAAACTATGCAATTCATTCACCTTTGTGAGGAGAAAAGCAGACAAAAATAATAACATGGTCAAAAGAGTGCTTTTTAAAGACCATATTTAAGAAGGCAATATTGAAAATGGAGAGCCACTGAACTTTGAGTTCCAAAAATGGGGTTCAAACTACAGCTCTATCACTTGTGAGCTGTGTGTCTTCAGGCAAATCGGTTAACCTCTCTGAGCCAGAGCTTCCTCTTGGGTAAATAATACAGGGACAGTGACATGTAACCTGCTCACGTCCCATACTTATTGTAGACTTTTCTGAATCGTAACAGACTAAGGTGGTACAGAGTCTATACATTGGAGTCAGACATGGAGACAGGTCCTGAGGCCAGCTCTTGGGTTACTCTTAGCTTTAGTTTTCTCATCTGTGAACTGGAGAAACCTTCCACATAGGAATATCTCAGGATATGGCCAGGTTACTCAGTGCAAAGTGGGACTATGTTAGCCACTCTCATAACTAGTGATGCTTTGGGGTCAGGAAACAAAGAGAGGTAAGGGATTGGGTAGGGGTAACAGGCAACAAGTCATTCTGGGAAAGCTTTCAGGAGGCGGGATTTTTAGGTCCCTTTCAAGAAAACAAGAAGGTGTCTTTACAGAGATGAGTACACAGAACTTGAACACTGTGGAGATGAGTGGGCCAGGTACAAGCTGATAGGTGGTCTGAGCCCCCGTATGCAAAAACCTTGGACATCAGTCCCCTTTCTTCCACTCAGGGACAATGGTTTGGAGAGGAGAATGGAGGAGGTCAACTCAATGGACTCAATACTTTGGTGAGTGGAGGCATCATTTCACTTTGGGCTGTGACCATGGTGTTAACTAATCCTTGTCTTCCCTTCTTCCACTCGGATCGCCTGCCCTGCCACCTTCTCATAGAATTGGGTTCTTACTCTCATCTCATCTCTCATCTCGTTCCTTTAGAACTCTCCGGGTGGACCCTTCAAGTTTGACGCTTTCTGGAAGGTGAGTTCTAAAAAATTTGTTCTGCTCACTGTCTTTTGGAAAACCGATCCCATCCCTTGTCCCCACAGGCTAAAGTCATCTTTCTGTTGTTGTTGTTGTTAAGTGCCGTCGAGTCGGTTCCGACCCATAGCGACCCTGTACAGGGTTTCCGAGGGTGTAAATCTTTACGGGAGTAGAAAGCCTGATCTTTCTCCCACGGAGCAGCTGGTAGTTTCGAACTGCTGACCTTAAGGTTCGCAGCCCGATTCGTAACCACTACGCTACATCTTTCTGTATCAGTAGTCAAATGTGGCCCTTGACTTCTTCTATCCTGAGGCTCAGAGACAAGCTATGAACCAATTTGGTAACCCTCTTTTTTTTTTTCTTTCTCTGCAGAATTTAAAATCCAAGCTGGGTTTTATTAACTGGGATGCCATAAACAAGGTAAGGGCTGGGGAGCCAGGCCATCTCAATCTTTGTGGGAGCAGGGGATAGAGAAGAAAGTGAAACCTCTGCTTGTTAAGCCAGGGAAACAATGATGAAGGCTATGAAGAAAGCTCAAAATAACTTGGGCAAGGACAGCAGAAATCTTAAAAGAGAGGGAGAATTTGGGACAGCTGGGACTAGGAGGAGGGGCTGAGCCTCTTTCCTTTCCTTCCCTTTGGGACCAGGCAGGGTTAGGGCAGAGTGATGGTGTTGGTGGTTGTATGCCACAGAGTTGGGTCTGGCTTATAGCAACGCTGTACATAGGGTTTCCAGGGCTTTAAGTCTTAACAGTAGCAGAAAGCTTCATCTTTCTCTCATGGAGAGACTGGTAGATTCGAATTACTAACTGTGTGGTTAGCAACCCAAGTCGTGATCCGCTCTGCTACACGAGCTAAGGGGAGAGTAAAGAGGCCTAATCCTTAGGAAGTTAGAGAGGTAGCAGAGAGGTAGGGGTGAGGGATAGATCTGGTGAGGACTCAGGTGGAGCTAAAAGGCCACGTGAGGGCTGAGGCCCCTCACACTGAGAGGGGAGAAGAGAGAAGACAGTGAACATCCTGAGAGCTTGGTGGGTGACAGGCCCTGTCTGTACATGACCTTAGGAGATACTTGGGGTTCAGAACCTCTTCTTTCCTTCCTCCTTGCCCTCCTCTCATCCTTCCTGCAGGAGAACCCAACCAGGCTGCCATTTGACACCAGAGAGTAGATGCACCTCTTGAGTAGAGAGGCAAATGGCAGATAAACAACTCAAGCAAACACCAAAGGCAAAAGCTATAGCTTTTGGTGGCTCACAGATGTTTTATTGAATTCACTCTTGTTTAAAAAAAACAATATGAATTATTTGCCAAAGTTGAAACATTGAGAGAGCTCACAATGATTTATAGTTCTGGATTCTTTTATTTTGGCCATGTTGGGTCCCCTGTCCACAGGGTGGTGAGGGTTCTAGCAGAGTAGAAATTGCTTCTTGCAAAGAGGCATTTGCTGGACCCTGGGTGAAACCCCTTCTGCTCATCAAGGTCATTTCAGCCATTGGACTGGTCCCTGTGAGCAGTGAAATTTCTGACCCTTACTGTCAAAGAATGACCTTCACAAAACTTGTGGTCTTTATAGAGGAAGGGTGGTGATGGAGTGTGGGGAGGCAACAAGCTAGCCCAAACCCCAGGAACATTAAAGACTGGGATTGGGATGGGGAAGTGAGAGAAAAGAGTGCCAAAGGTGCCAGCTGCTGAGGATTTCGGGCATGAATGAACATAGAGAACATTCGGTCTCTGATGGGGACAGTCTTCTTCTTGTGGACGATGGGGCAACCAGGTCCCTGAGCAGGGAGGACCTTATGGTAAAGCCCAGACACCTCCGAGAGGGCCAGGACAAACAGCCACAGGTTTTTTGTGAATCTTGAGATGTACTTAACGGGAGTGATTAAAAGATAACTGACCCATAGTGAGGCGGGAGGAGAGGGGAACTAGATTAACATCATTCCTGGTAAAGTTGGGGGCTCTCAAACCTGAGCAGGGATATCTGGATTTGACTGGAAGACAGCAGTGAGCAAAAAGGTCTCTGCAGATTTCTGGAGTGGGGGTCCTTTCTACCCTCCCCTCAGTCCACTACTCTGTTGAATTCCTCGAGTTTTCTCTTAGAACTGAATTTCTTTGCCCAGGACCAGAGGACCTTTCATACCTCATGACTTCCAGAGAAGACGATATAAAGATGGATGGGAGCCCTCTCCCATCCCTCTTCCTAAATCATCATGATCTCATTACTGATTCTCATCCTTGTCCTTGTGATATACCTTGGCTACTTCAGACTCCCAGTCTCTGTTCCTGTCTTCTGTCTCTACAGTTGTTGGGGGCTGGATTTGAGGCTGGACAGGTGGGATTCTTCTGGGGAGTGATCAAGTTTCTCCAGTTGAGTGTTGTCAGGCATGCATGTCAGACCAGTGTGGCCCTGACATCGGAGTTTTCAAGAGACGCTAGAAATCTGATTTTTGTTAGCAAGCCATTTTATGTTATTTACCAAGTCAAAAAATGTCTAATGGCTTATGGAAGAGATTAATGCAGGCCCAGTTTTTGGGAAAAGGACTGGAGAAGGCATGGCAGGTGATTTGCTAAAATTATGTTTTATCAGAGGCTGGGGGAAGCAGGCATAGAGGACACTGTAGATGGGTGAGGGCGAGGGCTTAGCGGCTCTACAGAGCTCGTCTTTTTCCCAAAGTGGTTTCTGGTTATCACTGTAGCTTTCCTTGAACTTCAGTCACAAAGAAAAATTTAAAAGCTAAGAAACAAGTGTAGGGGGAATAAGGGGGTTTGGTAAACAGGAGATCAGTCCCCTTGCTCATCTGCTCCCCACTTTTCATCCACAGGGTCAAATCCCAGCCCCCAGCACTCGAGCCCTCCTCTACTTCAGCCGACTCTGGGAGGTATGAGCCTTTGAGAAGAACTTAGAGTTCTGGTCGCCCTCTTTACACATTCCTCAAGGCAGCCACCAGGTCCAGCCAACTGGTCAAAACAATTCCCCCTCTTTTCATTTTTGAGACTGGTAACCTCACCCAACCCATAACACCATAACAAACTCTAATATCCCAACCTTTGGTGTCTTATCTTCATCTAACCCCAAATCCCACACCTACACTTGATTTTGAAACCTGTCCCAACACAATGTTCCTTACCCCTCTCTGAATTGTCCTCTTGCGGGTCACTGATCTCTCCTTCTCCCTCCAGGACTTCAAACATAACACTCCTTTTTTCAACTGGAAAGCAATTATTGACGTAAGTGGAGGAAGCGTGCTGCTCACTTGACCACCTGACCACCTGACTTAGACTTCGCTTCAGTGGGGACACAGGATTATGGGTCCTTGGCAAGCAGCTCCTGGGGATCTGTCCCAGTTTCTTACCCTCCCTGCTGAGGTGTTCCTTCCCTTCTCAATTTCTTCTTTTTATGCACCTGAGAGTGGGGTGGGCTGAGTCATGACGAAAGAGTAGGGTGGGAGGTCTTTCCTGGAATAAAGGTGGTGGGCTTGAGGGTTGGGTACAAGCCTTCCTTAGGATAAAGGTGGAGGGCTTGCTGAGGAACAGACACAGAAGTATGAAGCCTCTGCTGTTATTCCTGTTGGGTTTGACCTGACCTGGGGAGGAGGAGCTGCTAGGTAGGTGATGCAGGGGAGTAGGGTGGGGACCTAAAAGAGCGGGAGGAGCAGCAGAGGGACCTGGAATTGAGGCCAGTTCTCTGTGCTAAAGGGAAACAGAAGGGCAGTCAGTAAACAGTAGGTAACAATTAGGTCAGGGTCAAGTATGGACAGGTGCAGTGGGATCTGAATATCTGGGTCCAGGAAGAGTCAAGCAGGACACCTGGGATCAGTAGAAGGGAATACCTGGGAATTAGGACCTTTGGACACTGAGGCAAGAGTTGTCCTACTGAGACAAGTAGGTCAAGCACATGAGGCTGGACATATGGAGCCATCCCACCAGCGAGGACAAGGCTCCCCAGCTTAGTACTGTCATGGACACATATCAGACCAGTGTGGCCATGCCATTTGGTTTTTGAGGAAAAAAATTAGAGAATGGATTTTTAATTGTTAGCAAGTAATTTCATTAAGGAGTCCTGGTGTAGCGCTGTGGGCTAATGCGTCAGACTGCAAAGTCGTTTGAACTGCAAGGTCAGTGGTTCAAGCTCACCAGCTTCTCCTTGGAAACCCTATACAGGGTCACTATGGGTTGGAATAGACTTGAAGGCACTTAACAACAAAAACAACAACAACAGTTTCATTAAAAAACAAATAAACAAAGCCCACCAAACAAAAACTATCTGGGGGATTGTGGATCTCCTGTTTGTGAGTCATTGTTAGGGACTACAGTGGGATTAAGATGAAATGTCAGGTGTGGCTAAGATTGAGAGTTAAGGCAGAGCGAGGAAGAACAGCCTTATACCAAGCGTGTGTGTGTGTGTGTGTGTGTGTGTGTGTGAGTGTGTGTGAGTGTAGTCTGTGTAGGGAAGTGATGAGGGCAGCAATGAGACTTCCTCTCACCTACAACTTAGAATTCCCTCTCTGCTGAGACCTGGGAGAGGGCGGGGAGGAAGGGTGCCAAATGAATCTGTGGAGTTTTCATTTGGTTCATCTGCTTTCCTCTACTTCCCCCCTTTCTTTCCCCTCCTCTGACCCAGAACTACTCTAATAAATTTAGCTTCTGTAGATAACTGAGTCTTCCAAAGACTCTGATGAGAACAGCATCAGTATGCTAGGATTAGAGAGCCTATAAGGTTCGGCGGAGGCAAGAGATGGGCTGGGACTGAGGTGGTTGAGTCCACCCCAAGGATTGCTGTGAGCATACCACTCATTTCTTGTTCTAGCTTTAATCTCAGTCCGGGATTGCCAATGCCATGGGTGGGGGCAGTATTGCCAAACGTAGTTCTCTACCCTCATTCCCCCACCCTGAGTGTGGAAATCTGTGCCCTACATTTTTCTGGGTCATTAGTTTCCTTAGGCTCACCGCCCTCTCTGTAGGCAGCATTTGCCATGGACCTCGGAGAGGGCTGGGGTGGGCGCTCCTGAAGGAGGGCAGAGCCTTGGCAGCTGGCTGCTGGAGCTTTGGAAGTCTGCTCGGGCTGGGTGACTATGGAGACTTACTAACTGAGGCTGCTCTCTCCTTTTCAGGGAGCAGATGCAACAGCACGACAGAAGAGGGCAAGCGGTGCTGATCAGGTGAGTCTCCTTCTCTTGTCTTCTTCCTTCCCCAATTCCAGTTTTCTCAGTCTGGCCCAACATGGCAGGAGGTGACTGCCGTAACTTCTAAAGTCAGATATTTGTGTCACCTAACCACCTTACATGGAGTCCTGGTGTGGCGCTGCTGGTTAATGCGCTGAACTGCAAGGTCGGTTTGAACTGAAAGGTTGATGATTCAAGCTCACCAGTCACTCCTCAGAAACCCTATTACAAGGTCGCTATGAATCGGAACTGACTCGATGGCACTTAACAACCACAACCACCTTACATAGACTTCAATTCTTTTCTTCATCTCCTATCTGCATCTCCCAAGTAACACTTGGGAGAAAGGGAGAGGAAGTGGGGTAATTTGTTGTTGTTGTTGAGTGCTGTCCAGTCGATTCTGACCCATAGTGACCCTGTGTAGGGTTTCTAAGGAGAAGCTGGTGAGTTTGAACCCCTGACCTTGCAGTTCAAATGGCTTTGCAGCCTGGCACATTAACCCACAGTGCCACACCAGGACTCTAGGCTAAGACAATCAAGTTTGGCAGGGGATGGACTCTGACTGGCCAGAGGAGACGCTATAAAATAAAGCACATGGCACAAAAGAGAAGAAGGTGGGGTGGGGGTTAAGGAAGGGACGTTAAAACCAGGGCAGGAGGTAGGGTAGATATTCCAGAGCAAAATGCCTTCCTCTCTCTCTCCTCACACCCTCCCTTGCCCATTCTCTTCACAGAACTACAATTATAACCAGCAATCATATCCTACTTACCCTGCTAAGGTAAGACTTGCAACTGCCATCATTTTCCATTGGGTTCTCTGTGTGGAGGAAGGGGAAGAGTCTTCCACCACCAGCTCTGTCAATGTTGGCTAGCTGAATCGGAACCATGTTCACTTTAGACGTCATGCCTCCCACCCTTTGTAATGGAGACCCAGGTTCCCAGAGAGAGTTAGGAAGGGGAGGGGAGGGGATTCAGTGCTCTTCACAATCTCCTGATCCACCACCTACGGTCACTGATTCTGACTATATGCAGTTTCTATACACATAAACCTACATATGGGTTCTGCCACTGTAAACCTTTATGGGAGTGGACAACCTCGTCTTTCTCCCTAGAAGAGGGAGACTGGTGGTTTCTGAACTGCCAATCATGTGATTAGCAAGCAGCTCAATGCTTACCCCTCAGTGCCACCAGGGTTCCTTTCATACCTACTCACTCAGAAAATGTTAAAGGGCGCAGCGTCCGCCATTATATGGCGTGGAGAGCCCTGGAGACCAATGTCCCCTCTCAAAGAAAAATGAAAGACTCTGAAGAAGTCACAGGACACAAGACAAAACAAACAAACAACTTTTAAAACAAAACAAAGTGTTCTGTCTGCTGCTTTTTAAATGGCTGACTTCTGGCGTGGGGTTGGGTGGCCAGCAGATGAGCATTCAGGAAAAGCTAGCCTAGGAACGCTTGGTTAGTGGGGAAATAATTGCTTTATTCTATAAATAAAACAAAAGGAAAAAAAAAGAAAGAGACTTTTGCTTCATTCAACTGCAAAGAAAGCAATCTGATAAATTCAGTCAATATTGTTGTTGTTAACTGCCATTGAGTCAGTACCGACTCATAACGACCTTACGTACAACAGAATGAAACACTGCCCGGTCCTGGGCCAACCTCACAATTGTTGCCACACTTGAGTCCATTGATGCTGCCACTTGGCCAATCCATCTCGCTGGGGGTCTTCCTCTTTTTCTCTGACCCTCCACCTTACCAAATATGATATCCTTCTCCAGTGACTGGTCCCTCCTGGCAATATGTCCGAAGTGTGAGAGATGAAGTTTGGCCATCCTGGCCTCCAAGGAAACTCTGCCTGCACTTCTGCCAACACAGTCAATGAATATGCTAAATACTAATTGGACTGGCAAAGAAAAATTAGGTTGGGTATTACCCTCCATCTCTCAGGACAATAAATTCCTCTGCCTTGGGGAGAGGACCTTCCTACTTAGAGACTGGAAACTATATCCGGACTGCAAATTGATGGAGATGCAATTAATACTAATGGTGGGTGCCCATTCTGCCAATGACTTGGGAGTCTTGGTGTGGCGCCGCAGGATAAGCACTAGGCTGCAAGGACGGTTTGGATTGCAAACCTGGGGCTCCAAGCCAACCATCCGCTCCTCAGAAAAACCCTATACAGGGTCACTAAGAGTCAGAACTGACTCAATGGCCCTTACCAGCAACATAATTACCTAGCAAGTAGACAGTCTACCTGCCTATCCTGTTTTCATTCCTCTCGGTCAGTGTGTGTGCAACAATCACATTCAATATCATCTTAGGTGAATGTTCTTAGGATGATTAATCTGCCGTGAAAAAAATCCCACGGGTTGAATATCCACAGTCAGACTGAGGGATCTTTGAGACAATCCCGATCTGAGCCTGCCCCTGCCCCCTGGATCCTCCTGAGCCACAGAAACCAATCACCTCCTCTGCTTTTCTCTTTACAGGGAGGAAACAGCATTTTTTCCTCGGTGAGTATGGAGCAGAGAAAATCTGGCTCGTGAGAGAAGTAGCCTGAGACCAGGGTGTGGAAGGGACAGAGGGCTGTCTGCTCAGACATTCTCTTTGTACTGCAGGCTTCTCGGGCACAACCTGGCCTGCTGCAGTGGCTGAAGTTTTGGTAGGTGAGTGGCCGTGAGAGCTGCACAAGGCTGGAGGCAGAAGCGGAGTCATTTCTCAGATCTCACTGGGGGACACTGAGTCAGGTTTGCTCTGGCAGATGCTCTAAAGGTATTAAAGAACAGAAGATCCTGTTAGGGGTGTATCTATCATTAGATACTCAAGGAGTGTCCTACGAGTGAGTGCTGAGTGAAAAGATCCACCAATGGTGGAAGCATTCAAGGAGAGCTATGAGGAGAAGAGTGAGGCATTAGGTTAAAGAGAGGAAATGGGAAGGGTTCACATCACGAGAGAAACAAGTCTTGTAAGTACAAGGCTTCAGCGACAGGAAGGAGACTCCAGTGGGGAAGAAGAGTGACTTGGTAAAACCAGAGCATTTGTTTTAGGTAGGAGCAGAAGTGAAGGGAACCCCAACGGAAACAAAGCAGGACAGCAGAGAAACTGGGGGCGCAGAGGCTGAATGAAAGGATGCTGACTTTCACCATTCTATCATCTGATCTCCTTTCTTCTAGAAAACGTCCTCCAATCACCACTGAGATGGGGAAAGACCTCTGTTATCAAGGACCCTAACCGTGGCCGCCCCCCACTCACCCCAGCTCTCCCACCCTGTGGCAGTCCAGGCATGGGTGTTGATGTCTTCTTTCTCTGGGTTGGGGACCTGGTGTGTCTGTTCCTTGTTTCTTCCCACCCCATGGTGGTGTTGCCTTGACGGTCGTTCTCATCAGATAAAACAGTTACTTTTTTCACTTCCTTCATTTTGTCATCCAAAGTCACTGTGACAATTGTTTAGGAGGAGCTTCCTACTTATAAGTTTATTTTGTGGAAATAAAACATGTTTCTTGTGCCCCTAAAACTTTCTCAAACTGTATTCTTTTAACACTATGTTGATGGCCTGGATCAGGGAGGAGGGATGAGGGATTTCGGTGAAGACAATTTGCCTTCTTCCTGGTATGAAAAATGGTAAACCGAGAGAGAAAATGTAGGTTTCGTCCCGTCACGAGACAGCTAGCTTGGAAAGATGGATGCACAGAAACCGTGAACACAGGGAGGGAGTGGACAGAGGGCTGTCCCATTGCAGGGGAATGCAATCAAGGTCACAAAACAAAACGTGTATGGATTGTTGAATGAAAACCCAATTTGTTCTGTACACTTTCACCAAGGGCACAATAAAAAGTTTTAAAAAAAGAAAGCTAACTTATCTACTGTGTTGGTTTCCCCATCTTTACAAAATAATCATTGCCCATCCTGTGTCTGAAAACTATGCCTATAGTACTTGAAGCAGTTGTCTGTATTTTGGTGGCTGACAAAGCCACAATTGAACTATTCAAATCAGGAGGTGGGGGTAAAGAGGTTGCTCAAAGACAGGAACCTGGTGTGTCTGTTCCTAGTTTCTTTCCGCCCCATTGTGGTTTTGCCTTGACTGTCTCATCAGATAAACCAGCAGGTCAGGAAGAGGACAGGAAATAGGGGCTAGAGGATGCTAGAGAATGGTCTCATTCATGTAACAGAAATTTTAGTGGGCATGGCGGGGGTATGGTGGTGTTGATGTGTTTAGGGAGTAGGTGGTGGAGGGGAAAGAGTTACTTTATCAAATGCCAGCTGCTCTGTTTCCAAGATGCTGAGAGAGCGAGTAAGAGAGAGAGAGTCAGACAAATTCCAATGAACCAGACAGAGGCACTTGGTACAAGCTGAATTTAGGCTTGTCATAACCTGAGGAGCCTTGGGGACAAGGCAAGAGTCTCCAGTTTGAATCTCTGAGTCAAAGTTCCACCAAACCGGTACATTTTGCCCCCATTACTGTATATCTTGCACCTGACATCGCTGCAGGAGTGCAGGAAGTCAATGAAGGGCATGAAGCACCTTGCCTGTCTAAGTGACTCTCTCCAAGATTGCAAGTTTCCTGAGAGCGTGACCCCTGCAATGCCTTAGTCTTGCTTCATCCCCAGGGCTTAGACTCAAATTAAGTGATGAATGAATCAAAGAAACCTGATCCAAAACAGAATAGAGGCAACACGCTTGATCACACCCATCTAAATGGGAGGAAGATCTGCACTACTTCTTTGCTTCTGTCTGAAAATTGTAGCCACTGGTTTGTAGTCATCTGTGTTTAAATGCTGTAGACAGGGCCCTGCAGTACTTTCTCCAGCCACAGGGGAGCGAACATGAGGCTGTCACAGGAAGTTCACTCTACAGCTGACAGTTAACGAGCTTCCTGGAGTTGGTGTTAGGTGCTGCTGTCCAGTGGGTTCCGACTCATAGCGACCCTGTAAAGTGTTTCCAGGAGTGGCTGGTGAGTTTGAACCACCAGCCTTGTTGTTCAAAATGACCTTGCGATGCAGTGCCTTATCCTGCAGTGCCACACCAGAGATCCTGGAGAGGGGATCAGAAATACTGGAAACCCAGGCCTCCTAGGTTCTCCCTCATCTTAGCATGGTTCCAGACTCTTGGAGCAATACAATGGGATGAAATAGCCCTTTCACGTTTGAAGGAAGACTTGACACAGAGTAAGGCCCTCTGCTGTAAAACTCACTGTCAACTCACAGCACCCTGTAGGTGAGAGTGGAACTGCCCAGAGCATTTTCATAGCACAAATCCTTACAGAAGCTGAATGCCACATCTTTCTCCTCGCTGAGTAGCTGGTGGGTTTGGACTGCTGACTTTTTAATTAGTAGTCAAGCCCTTCACCACTGTGTCACCAGGGCCGGTATAAAGGGCCCTCTAGGTCCTCAGTCTGAGCCCGCCAGCCGCTCTGTGGGTGAAAACATGAGGCTTTCTGTTCCCGCAAAGATTTAAAAAGCCTCTTGGAACCCCTATATGGGGTCACT
This sequence comes from Chrysochloris asiatica, assembly GCF_000296735.1. Lineage (NCBI taxonomy): Eukaryota > Metazoa > Chordata > Mammalia > Afrosoricida > Chrysochloridae > Chrysochloris > Chrysochloris asiatica. The sequence continues at coordinate 10,488,606 of NW_006408622.1, forward strand.
GTGATTTGGAACTGACTTGATGACATTTAACAACAAGAAAAAGAAGTGGACAGGTCCATCCTTTCTCCTGCCTTTGTAATAGCCTCCTGGTGTCCCTGAATTTCATGTGATCCCTACAATCCTTTTTATTTTTTAAAGTTTTTATTGTGAATTGAGTGATAGTTTACATGGGAAAACATTGGTTTTACACTCATTGTTTCATTACAATGATTACAATCCCCTCCATGCATCATCATCATTCAATAGCATTTGCTTCTATTCCTTCTTATTTTATTTTATTTTCATGTACACAAAAACATTCAGGAAGATATAATAATTTAAGTAACCAAAGGGCACATTCTGCAAGCCTGCCTCCTGGCTGCCAGCACACAGCCTTTCTCTTTCCATGAGTCTAGAGTCCTCAGCTGCTACCTCTCTCCATGTCATCATCTCTGTCTCCATCTCTGGTGTTGCTGCTTCTCTGGATAGAATCCTACATTCTGCTTGTGCTCTTCTCCCTTGATGGTTCTAGGATCCTCTAGAGGTCCTGGACTTACAATCCATTCTTCCATGATAGTCAGGGAGGTAAAAATCAGACACACATTGCTCCCTTACTTAAAACCCTCCAAAAGCTTTTCAGTAGCCTAGAATAAAATCTTAGTTCCCCATCACGGTTTACATGGCTCTGTGTGCTCTGGCTCTGGCCTTTCCTCAGGTCTCATCTATGATCTGGTCCCCAGCAAACACTGCTGTTCCCTCACCCTAGAACCCGAGATCTTCATGGAGCTGACCTTATAATGTCATCCAGGCCATCTTAACCGATGATCCTTATCCATCCTTATCACAGTTTCATTTTCTTCACAGACACATACCATTCTCTAAAATGATCTTGTTTGTTTTTTGTTAATTAATGATCTGTCTCCTACGCTGGAGTATAAGCTCCACAAGGAAGGTACCTTGTCCTTCTTGAATCCCCAGTGCCAACAGCCCAAGTGGCTGCTTGATAAACATTTGCAAATGAATGAATGGAAGGAGGGATCAGAATTAAATGGGATCCTTCCAGGAAGTCTTCTTGGGAGAAGTTTAGGGAAAGACACACAGGGACAAAGGATTAGTGACAGAAGAAGAAACCAGACTTGCTGGAAGGTGTGGCAGTTTTCTTAGGTGTGATAATACTGGGGGAGGAAGGAAGAGATAAGACAAGGATACGCTGGAGAAGGGTATCATGTTTGGTAAGGTGGAGGGTCAGAAAAAACGAGGAAGACCCCCAGTGAGATGGTTGGGCAAAGTGGCAGCATCAATGAATTCAATCGTGGCAATAATAGTGAGGCTGGCCCAGAATTGGGCAGTGTTGCGTTCTGCTGTGCATAAGGTTGCTATGAGTCAGTATTGACTCAATGGCACTTACCAACAATGACAACGCTGGGTCCTATATCCCAGTTCGTCACACCTCTGATATCTTTCTCTCCAAGGATTCTAGGTGTTTTACCATATTCACCAAGGCCTCCAAGGACCATGTGTTCACCCTTCAAATGCCATAGGTCCTTCCCTTAACCTAGAGGCCAGCTCCCATCTGCTAGGTGTGTCTGTAATGAAGCAATAAGGGCTGTGCCTCAATTCCTACCCACACTCAAGTTCTGGCAGATTTCAGGTAGGCCTGTGGGAAAAGAGGGGTTTACTGGTATTCTCGGAGAGGGAATTAGGAAATCAACCACACAGGGAGATGCAAAGCCAGGCTCTGTGAGTCTGCCGGACTCCATTACCCCTGTGGGATACAGCCAAAACAAAGCTGCATCTCAGTGGATTATCCTGCCACAGAATCTAAAATTGGCACTTATAGGGAAAATCCTGTAAAGTTGAAATTACCCTTGAAAATCCACTGGAACGGTGCCATATGAAAATAAACCATTAGTCCAGCGCTGCTAGCTTTTCCTACAGCCTAGGAAAAGAGTTCTATGTCTTTAGTTGAGCATATGAAGTAGTTGGCTTGCTTTTAGAGACATGATACAAAACGAACCTATGCTAAACACGAGAGCCACACTTGGTCTGGTAAGATGCTCATACTATAAAAAGCATCTGGGAGTTGTAGCAATTTAGGTTCATTCTAGGTCATATGCTTATTGAATACCATTAAATTCTTAGTGCTTTTTTTCATTTTGCCATTTAATTAACGTAAATGAATGCATTCTGCACAGAGTTTCTGCCTACAGCTATGTAGGTTGCTCACCATGAAAGGGATACCTCGGAAAGAATGCTATTGTTGTTGTTAAGTGCCATCGAGTCAGTTCCGATCCATAGCAACCCTGTATAGGATTTCCAAGGAGCGGCTGGTGAGCTTGAACCACTGACCTTGGGGTTCAAACTGACTCTGCAGTCCAGCGCATTAACCCACAGAACCACACCAGGATTCCGGGAAAGAGTGCTTGTGGGGGCTGAATGCAAATGTCCTCCACTCTCCCTTCATAGGTCTAATTCACACAAGATACTAAACAGGCTAGCTGAAGCTCTTTGTAGGATGCTACTCCATAGCATAGCAGAGGGGTGATAAAGGTGAGGCTTTGGAATCAGAGAGCCCAGGGTTCGAATGCTGGCCCTACCAAGCTATGCAATATTGTTAACTTATGTAATTTATACATGCTGTGATTCTCCATTCATAAAACATGGAGACTTATAATACCTATCTCATACAATTGCTGTGCTATTTCAATGGTGTCATGCATGGAGAGCATTCAGCACTTACCACCACTCATCTGTCAGTTTGTGGTACTGTGGTGGCTTGTGTGTTGCCATGACGCTGGACTATGTAACTGGTATTTTAAATACCAGGGTCACTCATGGTAGGCAGGTTTCAGTAGAACTTCCTAACTAAGACAGACTAGAAAGCTGGACCGGTGAGAAGCTCATGAACAACACTGAAACATTGCCTGATATAGTGCTCAAAAATCAGCCCCTCAGATTGGATGGCACTCAAAATACAATTGAGTAAGAGCTGCCTCCTCAAAGTAGAGTAGACTTCAATGACCCAGAGGGATTCAAGCTTTAGGACCTTCATTTGCTAATGTGGCATAATTCAAATGAGAAGAAACAGATGTAAACATTCATTAATAATCAGAACATGGAATGTGTGAATCTAGGAAAATTGGAAGTCATAAAAAATAAAATGGAATGTATAAAATCAATATCCTAGGTATTAGTGAGCTGAAGTGGACTGGTATGGCCATTTTAAATTGGAAAAACAGATGGTCTACTATGCTGGGAATGAGACACTAATGGGGAATGGTGCCACATTCATCATCAAAAAGAGCATTTCAAGATCTATCCTGAAGTACAACATTGTTAGTAATAGGGTAATATTTATAGGCCTACAAGGGAGTCTGGTTAATAAGATTATTATTAAAATGTATACACCAACTAGTAGTACTAAAGATGAAGTAATTGAAGATTTTACCAACTTCGGCAGCCTGAAATTGATCAAATATGGAATCAAGCTGCATTGATAATTACTGGTCATTGGAATACAAAAGTTGGAAATAAAGAAGGATCGTTAGCTAGAAAATATGACCTTCATGGTACAAATGACAATGGATAGAATTCTGTGAAACCAATAACTTATTTATTGAAAAGCCCATTTCACAACAACATAAACAGTGAAACTGACTCTACATATGGAATACAAGTGCTGATGGTACTGTAGGATAAGCACTGCACTGCTAACCACAAGGTCAGTAGTTCAAACCCATCAGCTGCTCCATGGGAGAAAGATGAGCTAGTCCATTTTACTGCCTTGGAAATCCTACACAGGGTGGCTATGAGTTGAAACCAACAATACCTAACAACAACGCACACGTGGACCTTGCCAAATGGAATACATAGAGATTAATCAAATTGACTACATCTGTGGGAAGAGACAATTGAGACGCTCAGTTTCATCAGTCGGAACAAAGCCAGGGGCCAATTGTGGAGCAGACCATCAATTGCTCATATGCAAGTTCAAATTGAAGCTGAAGAAAACTGAAACAAGTCCATGGGACCAAAGTATGGCCTTGAATACGTCTCATCTGAATTTACAGATCATCTCAACAGTAGATTTGACACAATGAGCTAAAACCAGATTAGTTGTGGGATGACATCAAGGACATTCATACATGAAGAAAGCAAAAGGTCATTAAAAAAGATAGGAAAGAAAGAAAAGATCAAAATGGATGTCAGAAGAGGCTCTGAAACTTGCTTTTTAAACTGTTGACCAGCTAAAGCAAATGGAAGAAATAGTGAAGTAAAATAACTAAACAGAAGATTTCAAAGGGTGGCCTGTGAGGGCAAAGTAAAGTATTATAATGAAATGTGCAAAGTTAGGAAACCAAAAGGAGAACATGCTTGGCGTTCTTTAAACTGAAAGAACTGAAGGAAAAATCCAAGCCCTGAGTTGCATTATTGAAGGACTCCATGGCAAAAAATGGAATGATTCACAAAGTATCAAGGGAAGATGGAAGGAATGCACAGAGTCATTGTACAGATAGAATAGGTCTACATTTAACCATTTTATCAGGTAGCATATGATCAAGAACCAATAACATAGAAGAAAGAAGTCTAAACTGCACTGAAGATACTGGCAAAACACAAGATACAGGATTTGATAGAATACCAATTGAGATGTTTCAACAAATGGATGCAATGCTGGAAGCGCTTACTCATCTACATAAAGAAATTTGGAAGATAGCTACCTGGCCAGCCAACTGAAAGAGATCCATATTTGTGCCCATTCGAAAGTAGGTGACCCAAGAGAATGCAGAATTTATCTAACAATATTCATATCATATGCAAGTAAAATTTTGTTGAGTATAATTTAAAAATGGCTGCAGCAGTACATTGACAGAAATTCATGCTGGATTCAGAAGATGTGAAATTAAGGATGTAATTGCTGATGTCAGATGGATTTGGCTGAAAGCAGGGAATATGAGAAAGATGTTTACTTGCATTTTATTGATTATGCAAAGGCATTCGACTGTATGGATCATAACAAATTATGGATAACATTAAAAAAAAAAAGGCAGTTCCAGAATCCTGGTGTGGCACTGTAGGTTAATGTGCCAGACTGCAAATCCATTTGCACTGCAAGGTCAGCGGTTCAAGCTCACCAGTCGTTCCTCAGAAACCCTGTATAGGGTCGCTATGGGTCAGATCTGACTCGATGGCACTTAACAACAACAACAACATGTGGAACTGTACACAGACCAACAGGCAGTGTTGTTCAAAGAGAACAAGGGAATACTGCATGGTTTTAAATCAGCAAAGGTGTGCATCAGGAACACATCCATTCACCACATTTATTCAAGCTGTCTGCTGAGCAAATAATCCAAGCAGCTGAACCATATGAAAAAGAATGCAGCATCAATATTGAAAGAAAACTCATTAGCAACCTGGGGATGACACAATCTCGCTTGCTGAAAGACTTGGAGCACTTGCTGATGAATAGCAAAAGATTACAGCGTTTGGTATGGATTACTCTGTAATACAAAGAAAACAAAACTCCTCACAGTTGGACTAACATCAACATCATGATAAACAGAGAAAAGATTGAAGTTAAGAATTTCATTTGCCTTGACTCCACAGTCAACACCCCTGGAAGCCACAGTCAAACAATCAAGTGGCCTATTGCACTGGGCAAATCTGCTGCCAAAGACCTCTTTAAAGCGTGAAAACAAAAACAAAAAACCTACCCAGATATGTCACTTTGAGGACTAAGGTGTGCCTGATCCAAAGCATGACATTTTCAATTACCTTGCATTCATATGAAAGCTGGACAATGAATAAAGAGAGCCAATGTCTTTTAATTAGGGAGTCCTGGTGTGGCGCGCTATAAGATAATGCACTGGACTGCAAGATCGATTTGAACCGCAAAGTCGGTGGTTCAAACTCACCAGCCGCTCCTTGGAAACCTTATACAGAATGATTATGAGTCAGAACCAACTGACTCAACAGCACTTAACAACAACAAATTATGGTGTCGGTGAAGAATACATATGCCATGGACTGCCAAAAGAACAAACGAATCAATCTTGGAAGAAGCACAGCCAGAACGCTCCTTGGAAGTGAGGATGGTGAGTCTTCATCTCAGGTACCTTATTTGGATATATCTTTATCAGGGGGACCAGTCCCTGGAGAAGGATATCATACTTGGTAAAGTAGAGGGTCAGTGAAGACCCTCAATGAGATGGAATAGCACAATGGGCTCAAACACAGCAACAATTGTGAGGAATGTGGAGGATGAAGCAGTGATTCATACTGTTGTAGATAATGTCACTGTGAGCAGGAACCTATGGCCAGATGGCACCAAACAACATAATATCCATCTCAGAAATTTACTTTGACATTTGCATGAGATCATGCATATAGAGCATGTAGGACAATGCCTGACACGTAATAAGTCCTCAATAAACTGAATAGCATTATTATTTGTAGCATTGTTGTTGTTGTTAAGTGCCATCGAGTCGGTTCCGACCCATAGCGACCCTGTACAGGATTTCCGAGGGTGTAAATCTTTATGGGAGTAGAAAGCCTCATCTTTCTCCCGCGGAGCGGCTAGTAGTTTCGAACCGCTGACCTTAAAGTTTGCAGCCCGATTCGTAACCACTACGCTACCAGAGAAAACATAGGAAGGTCATTTGTTGCAAAAAATATCACTCACAGACTCTAAAACCAAGTAGACGATGGTGTCGGGAACATCTGCTTCTTTGGAGTACCCTCATTAGCTTGTCTAACTGTAGTTGATTATACAACATTTCTCCTGATTCTTCATACCTCCCACTCTTGGTATTGAACTTGTGCTGGTTGAATGGTGGGGACTATGCTCCTTCAGGAGTTCTGGGGTGTGGTGCTGTGAGTTAATGTGCTGGACTGCAAGGTCAGCTTGAACCACAAGGTTGGCAGTTCACCCTTTCCAGTTGCTCCTCAGAAACCCTATACAGGGTCACTATGAGTCGGAACTGACTTGAAGGCACTTCACAGCAACATGTTCCTTCAGGAGCCCTGGTAGTGTAGTGGATTACGAGGTGGGCTGCTAACTACAAGGTCAGCAGTTCAAATCTACCAGTTGCTCCACGGGACAAAGATGAGGCTTTCTGCTCCCGTAAAGGTTTATTTTACAGCCTTGGGAACCCTACACAGGGTCACTGTGAGTCAGAACCGGCTTGATGGCACACCACCACCATCATGCTAATTAATTAATTAACTCACTGCTAATTAATTAATATTGTTGCTGTTGTTAAGTGCAGTCGAGTTGGTTGTTTCCAACTCAAAGCAACCCTGTATAGGGTTTCTGAGGAGTGGCTGGTGAGTTTGAACCGCTGACTTTGTGGTTCATATCGAGCTTGCCATCCAGCGCTTTATCCCACAGCGCCACATCAGGACTCCAATTAATTAATCAGAATTCATTATACATAAAAACTTATATCCTCTAGAAAACTTTTGGGGATGTACTCCACCCACCTCATTCATTCCCTCACTGGTCCCCTGGAGTGGCACAAACTGCACATGACATCCACTGTCACATGGTTGCCTGTGTTTAGTGAACACTCCTCAGGCACTATCTCCTCAGATAGTTCTGCAAAGGGGGAGATGCATTATAAAAACACGGGAGCTTCCTGAGACTTAGGAGGAGTAGGATGCAGTGAAATGGGAGAGGATTAAAGTAAAGTGCCAGTTTCTAGAGTTTCTAAAGATGGTTCATGAATGGCACGGCACCCTTTCACCTTAAGGTCTGCCATCAATAGGCATTGCATCAGGTGGGGGGCGGGGGGCAGAGCCATTCTTAGATAAGGTCTTGCTCTGCCCAGGGAATACAGGTCTATTCCCAGCAGTTCTCTGTTACGTTACACCAGGAACAACAGGTTGGGCCACCTCAAGCATCACTGTGGAGACAGTTGCTCGATTAAAATGTGTTGTCACTTTGAGGTGATTCAGCTTCCAAGCTGAGAGGGGAAGGGGAAATAAACTCAATAAATGGAGCAGGTACCTAAGTTCAGGATGCCTAGATCCAACCTCAACTGGGTATCTTTAAGACCTGGTTTTGCATTTTGGTATGTTTCTCTATTCCTTGCCTTTTTTACTCTTGGTGAACCAAAAGTACAAGGTAGGCACCTGGATAACTGGAGGGGTACAGCCCCAAGGAAGGAAGGTGGACGACTTGATGGAAGGATGCTTGAATACTAATTTAAACATATTCAGTCTCAGTAATGTTGACTCCTGTTGTACCCTGTAACACGTAAGGCATGGTGCTAAGGGGAAGGAACAGTGATTCAGATGCAGTTCTTGACCTCAAAGAACTTAATATGCTAAGAGGGGAATAGTGAAGAACATGGTATTCTAGGGAAGGATGCCAAATAAATGCAGAAGAACTGATGTGACAATTCCAAGAAAGCCTATGTGTGCCAGGGTGAGAGCTGTGGAATGATGGGGTAAATCAGGGAAGCTTCATCCCAAAATGGATGTTGAATTCTGAGAACTGGAAATACAAGAAGGATGTTTTAGGAATAAGAAATAGCACGACATATGTGCAGAGAAGTAAAAAAGAGGTGTGTATTTGGTAAAGAGTCCAGTTTGGTCAGAAAGTGAGGTATGTGCGGGGGGGAGGTGGGGGCTGTAAACATAGAAAGGCCTTCGTTACCTGTCTAAAGCATTTAGACTGAATTTAGTAGGATGCAAAACTAGCCTGAATTGTACGGGGGCGGGAGGGGGCTGGGGGGTACAAGGAGGGATGTAAGGAAGAGAGACAAAGACAAAAGGTTGCTTGGGTGTTCCTGCCGATCCCTTGGAGGGACAGGTCTAACCTGTCTCCCTCCCAACCCCACTGACGTGGGGAGCTCCACTGCTGTCTCACCTTCCTAGTGCTTGGGGGCAGAATGTGAATTGAGAAATCTGAGGTAAGTGGGGAGCAGTACACTCCTCCTCTTCCCAGAGCCCTGAGGGTGGGTGACAGGATCTGGGGCTGAGTCAGTGGGGTGGGGACCCCACTTCTGCTCACATCTGTCTCCTCAGGGATATAAAGGGCAAGCAGTGAGGCCCCGCCTCAGAGCACCCCACACTTGACACCATGAAGATCCCAGCTCTCCCTGCGGTGGTTCTTCTCTCCCTTCTGGCAGTTCACCACTCTGTGCAGGGGGTTGCCCTGGGTGGTTCTGAGGTGAGCATATCACCTGGCTTCCCTTTTCTTATGCCTTTTCCCTCCCTTCTCCCCCCTCCCGCTGTACCCATTGAGAATTTTCTTTATCTTCTATCTGTTACTGGAAAAGTGGCTCATAGTTTTGGATACTGTCAGGGGCTGAATTAGAACCTGGGATCTGAGGAGAGGAACAAAGCATGCCTGGGAAGACATTTAAGGGAAGAGTTACTTATAATATTTATATTCCTGGAAGGGATGGTAAAATATAAGGTGTTGACTAGGTAACTGAATTCTAAGTGAAGCTGGGAGCTAAAGATCAATTGTGTAGATTCAGTCTAATCTTTGCTTCCACTGTATCCCCGTGAGTGGTTTCCAGGTGACAGGAAGCTCCTAGTATCTCTGGAACCTAGGTCAAAGCAGGAATCCTTATGATCCAGTCCCCAAGCAAGGAGGAATCCCAAAGTAGGAGAAGGATGTCAATTCTGAATTTAAAAGTCTAAAATAGGAAGTCACAAACTCAACTGCTTAGGATCCAAGCGAGTGGTGTTAATGATCTGAAGGTGAAATGGTGAGCAACTGTCCAGTCTAAAAGGGGGCATATACTACTTGCTGCTCAGTAGGGGAATTTTACCCAGCATCGCTGGCCAGAGTTACAAAATTTTCAAGAGTAACTGGAAATCTAGATTTATTTATGAATTCTTCCCAAATAAAAAATGGTGGAATTCAAATTAAAATCAAACAAACCATTATGTTTTCTCAACATTTGGATCTAACTCATGAGTCAGAGAGGAGTAATGAAGCAGGAAACTAAGCTTGGGGGGAGTGACAAGATGGGGTGTACTGAGGTCTAGGGGAATTACTGCATGGAAGATGGAAATGGTGACTCCAACTTTGGTGACAATAAAGTCACAAATAAAACCAACCTCAAAGGCGGGCAGATCACTTTAGCACCTTGGCTCCCTCCAGTGTGGTCATCTTCCCCACTCAGCTATAAGGGCTAAATGTGGACGTCTCAGGAGCACTCCATGTCAACTCCTCTTCGAATTAAGTCAACTGCAGAACGACACTAGCTGGTTTTTCTTGGGAGGAGTACTCTTCTCCCCACCCCTCCCATTGCTACCTATAATAGGTACAAGTTTGGGTTTGCAATTTCTTTATCTTGTATATGCCATTCTTTCGTCCCTCCATCTCACGTCCTCTGCCAACTATCAGCATTATTAGAACAGAGAGGGCTCACTGAGGCCTGTGGTGGAGAAAGGGTTGCAATCTCAGACACTGGACTTTGGCAGAAGCTGGCAGAGAGGGATTTGGGAGAGGGGCTTTTGCCATCATTCATATCATCAATAGACTCCTTTCTTTCCCTCACTTTTCAGGAACAAACTACCATTGGTAATTATGCGGAAGGCCCCGAGGTTTACGCAGCAGGACCCCAGGTAAACAAACTCTTTTTCCACACTCCAATCATGTGTTTGTCCTTATCCCTGTGTTCCTTTGCAACTTTCTTAATGCCTTGCTTCTTTGCCTAGGGCTTTAACACTAAGTTCCTGAACTTGGAGAAGTTGAAAGCTGTAAGTATAACTTCCTAGTACCGCTCACATTCAGAGGTGATCACAGCTTCATATAGAGCTTGCAAAGCTGCCATGGTCCCTTCACCTTTTCCAAAGGGCTAGGGTCTAAGCTGTGTGTCTTCCTCTGTAATTGACCCTCCCTGGTCTCTCTCCCATAGGCTTTTAGGAATGAGGAATTCCTGAATTGGCATGCCCTCTTTGAGGTAAGTGCTTGGGAATCTCTATGAGCATTTTCAGCCTCACTAGGGCATTGGCAGCACAGTCTAATTCTAAACTTTTGAGTACTCTCCAGAAATCTAGGAGGGAGCAGGTGGCCTTGGGGGGTACAAATGGTTAAGCACTTGACTAGCCAAAAGGTTGGTGGTTTTAACACATCCAGAGGTGACTTGGAAGAGAGCCCTGGCCATCTGTTCTGAAAGGTCACAGCCTTGAAACCCCTATGGAGCAACTGCGCTCTGCATGGAAGGGTTTGTCACGAGTCGAAATGGACTTGACAGCAATGGGCAACAGGAGGGAGTCACTGGCCTGCCTGGACCCTGTCAGATGTGTTTCCTCAGAAGGCTGTGTCCCAGCTCCAGCCCAGTTTTCTAGCATGGCAGGGAAGGAGCAGGGCCACTAAGCAATGCCAAAAGAAGAGGAACTTAACCAGATAAGAATTTATTTGGAATCTCCCCATTCTCTATAAAGAAAGTAGGTCCCGGGTTAGATGACCCACCTAAACTTTGAAGGCTGGTCTATAGCAGAGCTGTAGCTGGACCTTGTATCTCATGCCTGTACTTACTTTTTATGTAACCCTCACTGGAGAGTCTTCAGTTCTCTGAACCTCAGTTTTCTCATCTGTCAAGTGCACATAACAACAGTCCCTATGTGGAAAGGCTTGCTGTGAAGACCTTGCAATGAAATCATACCTGTTAAGGCCTCACATATCACAAGTTCTCACTTCCGTATAAGGGGCTCTAGTGACACAGTGTTAGGTTTTCCACTGCTAACCAAAAAGTCCACAAGAGATCCCCCACCAGTCACTCTGCAGGAGAAAGATGTGGAATCTGGTAAGTGCCATCAAGTCGTTTCCGACCCATAGCGACCCTGTATAGGGTTTCCAAGGAGCGGCTGGTGAGCTTGAACAACTGACCTTGAAAAAAACGCTATGGGGCAGTTTTACCCTGTCTTACAGGGTTGCTGCCAATCAGAAAGGACTTGAGGACAGTGGGTGGGTTTTTACTATAATAATAAAACAATACCACCCTGAGCAGTGCAGGGGGTGGGGGGTGGGAGGAGCTCTGTCAGTGAGTGTTTGTTTAATGGCCTGTGTTCTACATCACCTACAAATAGGACTCTCACTCTCTCTTTCAGTCTATCAAAAGGAAACTTCCTTTTCTCAACTGGGACGCTTTTCCTAAGGTAAGTGGGGTAGACATTAGGAGGGAAGGAGATGGGGTAAGGGGAGAGCAGAAGGTACGGAAGGGAGGGTGGGGAGTGAGGAAGAGGATACATTTTCACCAAAGCTACTCCAGCCTAGGGGAGAATGGGAGCTTAGACTGGGGCAGACATTCCTTACCTCTACCTTGTCCCCAGCTTCCTTAAGGAGGACCCCAGCTCCTGTGCCTAGGGACCCCCAATCTGACCATACCCCCTCTCCTTTCAGTTGAAAGGACTGAGGAGTGCAGCTCCTGATGCTAAGTGAATGCCAGGTCAAGACCCAGTATTTCTGACCCCTGAAGGGAGCTTGAGATTTGACCAGCATTCTACAATCACTCTTTCCTGGCTCTGTAAATGCAATAAAATGTTTTCCGTACAAACAGTTCCTCTATCTGTGCCTCTGTCTTTATATTACTGAGTTCTAGAAAGGAATTAAGATGGAGGGGACTCTAAGGAAAAGCCCAAGGTTGGTAGGCAGAAACCTTGAATTCTGAGAAGGGACTATGGAGGGAGATGGAAGGAGAGGCATATAAGACACAAGGGCTAAAACCCCTAGTGTTTTAACTCCTTAATACCACCATCTTTGAGGAATGGGAAGTGACAAATTGCTTCATGAGATACCCAAGAAATCAAGCTTGCTCCCTGATCTACTGACACCTTCTCTCTACTTGCCTTTTGAAAACCTCATTCCATCTGTGGTAGCAATTTGGTACAATAGAGAATTTGGAATCCAAAGTTCAAGACCCTGTTTAAATCATGTAAGTCTCTCTGAAATATATATATATATATATATATAAGTCCTGGTGTGGTGCTGAGGGTAAGCACTGACTGAACTGGAAGATTGGTTTGAACTATATATATCTCATGGTCAGCAGTTCAAAACTCCCAGCTGTTCTGAGGGAGAAAGATAAGGCTTTCTGCTCCTGTAAAGATTTACAGCCTCGGAAACCCTGTACAGGGTCACTATAAGTCAGAGCTGACTCCACGGCACATAACAACAATATATATATAGTTAAGTGCTCTTGAGTCATTTCTGACTCATAGCGACCCTGTAAAATGTGTTTCTAAGTCTTTTTAAATCTTCGCTGGAGCAGAAAGCCTCATCTTTCTCCCATGGAGCTGCTGGTGGACTTGAACCGTGGACCTTGTGGTTTACATTCCAGTGCTTACTGTATGGAACTACCACACTTCCATATATATGTGTATATGTATGGGGTGGTGGGATTTGGTAGGTTATAAATTTGGTGGTGTGAGTGACCCTGAGCTTTTATAATCCTCTGTTTCTTTATCTGTGGACTGAGCATAGAGCTACAGGAGAATGTAGTGATGTTGTTAAGATCAAATATAAGGTTTGTAAAACAGGGCTGGGCATATAGTTGGTACTCAATAATTGCTTGTTGCCACCACTCTACCCCAGTACTAACCAGAGCTGCTGCCATGACCCAGATTCGCTATTTACTCATCCATCCATCCGTCCTTCCATCTATTTACTGGGAAGGTCTTGAAACATGGACTAGACTCTGCTTGCACAAATTTATTGTGTAGAGTCTGCTCAGTGTACTTAAAATGATGAATCAGCTGGGATTATTCTGGTTTTTCTTGAAAAATGGGAAAATTGAAGAGCAATGGACCTGTGATTGGCTGCTCTCCTTACACAGGATACGGCCTCCCTGTTAGTAAAGTTTTCACCTTGCAGAATTTACGTGTTTATGTTACCGTTTTAATCCCTGCAGACTACTGGAATCCCTGAATGACGCAAACTGTTAAAATGCTCAAAAGGTTGAATGTTCTAGTCCACACAGAAGCACCTCCGAAGAAAGACTTGGCAATCTAGTTGCCAAAAGTCAACCACTGAAAACTCTATGATAGAGTACAGTTTTACTGTAACATACATAGGGTCAATTTCAGTCAGAGTTGACTGGAGTGCAATTGAAGAAAAACCAATGCAGCTGTATTTGCAAACAGTTTGCTGGAGGAAGTGGATTATAGAGAGAAATTAACTTGGTTCCTTCTTCAAGGCGTTTACAGAGTAGAAGACTAAGACACACACATTTTCTTATAGATTAGAAGAACAGGACATACCCTGCTTTCTGACTGAAGTTGTTGTTAAGTGCCGTCTAGTCAGTTCTGACCCATAGCAACCCTGTATAGGGTTTCCTAAGAGCAACTGGTGAGCTTGAACCATTGATCTTGCTGTTCAAACCAACTTTGCAGTCCAGAAGCGCCTTAACCCACAGATCCACACCAGGAATCGTTCAGATTAAGTAGCAATAATACACACACACACACACACACACACACACACACAGACCAACAGAGAAGGGGGGAAAAAGGAGTTCTGGTAGCGTAGTGGTTACGAATAGCTGTTCCGTGGGAGAAAGGTGAAGTTTTCTGCTTCTGTAAAGATTTACAGCCTCAGAAACCCTGTACAGGATTGCTACACACCAACTCCATGGCACATAACCACCATCAGTTAAATTCCATAATCCGTTAAAATATTTAACAGAGATTGAACACTCAAAACGGAGTGATAAACAAGGAAGTAGAGGACAAAAGGGAGAAGGTGTTTCAGATACATGCAAGTATTGAGTGACAAGACTTTGCTATTGTTAAGTGCTACCAAGTCGAGGACAAAAGTCATCATGTAAAAGTCAAGAGTATCTTTGAGATAAAACTGTGGTTCTCAAAGTGTGATCTTGGAATCAGCAGCATCAGCATCACCTGGGAACTTAGAAGAAATGCAAATTCTTGAGCCCCATCCCAGATCTACTAAATCAGAAACTGGAGGTGGAGGCCAGAAATCTGCATTTTAACAAGTCTTTAAGGTGATTCCGATGAGTTAAAGCTTGTGAGGAAAAGGAATCCAGAGAATGATTAATACAGAATTCTGAATAGGGGTGATGGGGGTGATAGGTCCTGGGAAAGGCAGTCCAGCAATAGCATCAGGGAGGCCCAGGCAGAAGGCTGCTGCTCTAACAAGCCCAGAGACTTCACATGCTCACACCGGAACGTGCTTTGTTAGGACCGGAGAATGGCTCTTAGTGAGCTCTGAGGAAATACAGAGTAAAGACATGTGAATCTAGGAAGACTGCAATCTGAAAAAAAAGAGAGGTATGTACAGTGTGGAAAACTCAATAAAAATAAATATTTTACTTCTATTTCAACAAGTTTTACTTATTTTGTTGTTAAGTACGTTCCGATCCATAGGAACTTTGTATAGGGTTTCCGAGGAAGAGCTGGTGAGCTTGAACTGCCGACCTTGCAGCTCAAACGGCTTTGCAGTGTGGCGCATTAACCCACAGCGCCACACCAGGACTTTACTGTTGTTGTTAGGTGCCATCGAGTTGGTATCGACTCAGCAACCCTATACACAACAGAACGAAACAATGCCCAGTCCTGGGCCAACTTACTTAGAAGCCCCAAAATAATTGCTCCAAAATTGATCTTGCTTACAGCTTCTCTGGTCTGTTTTTTTTTTTTTTTAACCTGAAGTTATGAACCAACTTTATCACATGGTTAAACTTGTTTCTTTCCTGCTTGAAGAGAACAGTCAATACAAACCCATTACCTTGTGTTTTAATAAAACCAAACCAAACCAAACCAGTGTGCTTCCTTAACTTTAATCTCAAGAAGTTATCACAACTACAAATGGGGAAAGGGCTAAGTTCTCAGGAGTTGCTTCCTAATGCTAACTCAGAAGCAACTAAGGACATTGGCATCATAACGGAGACTGTATATTCACTATGAAAAATTGTTTAAGTGCTGGTGAAATCTCCATTCTTTGGAGAATGTTGACCTAATTTGCAAATTCCTGATTAGATCTTTAGAGCACTCAACTATTGTATTATTCTTCTGAATTAATGTAAGATTTTGTTTTTACTACATGCAAATGAATGATGGTTATACTCTAGAGCAAATGGGATTGACCAAAATATACCAGCGTGGGTATATAAACTATCACTCAGTTCACACTCAGTAACACAAAGGATTCAAAGAATGCAAGACAGGGCATCTGTTCTCTCTGGAGGGCAGCTGTGACTGATGAGAGGGAAGCGGTAGTCACACTTCACTGTTGTTGTTGTTGTTAGGTGCCATCCAGTCAGTTCTGCCATAGTGCCCCTGTATAGGACTTCTGATGTGGCGCCGTAGGATTAGCACTGGACTGACAAAGTTGGTGGTTCAAACCCACCAGCTGCTCATTGGAAACCCTATAGAGGGTTCCTATGAGTGGGAACAGATGCAATGGCACCTAACAACAACAACAGCAACATAGGGTTTCCGAGGCTGTAAATCTTAATGGGAGCAGAAAGGCTTTTCTTTCTCCCAAGGAGAGGCTGGTGGGTTTAAACTGATGACCTTGTGGTTGCCAGTCCAGTGCTTATCCTACAGAACCACATCAGGAGTGCACCTCACTGTATATTTTATAAAAGCAGCAATGAATGCATCTTATGTGGATGCAGTTAAACAGGATAAGGCAGATCTGTATGAAGATGTTTGGAACAATCTCCAAGATAAAGGAAGTGAAGAAGAAAGTGGCACAATTCTGTCAACAGTATTTGTCATGTGGTTAAAAAATTATGGCACTCTTTGGTTGTTTCAATTGTTATATATTCTCGAGTGTTTTTGTATACATTTCCCCACCCCCTTAAAAAAAAACAAAAAAAACAAGAAAAACAGAGGGAAATGAAGCAAATACTGTTGAATGATGATGTGTGGAGGAGATTGTAATCATTATAATGAAATGATGGTGTAAAGCTGATGTTCTCCCATGTAAACTATCACTCAGTTCACAAGTTAAAAACAATTACGGCACAAACACAGGATCTTATATGTATAAAATATCTCTGGAACGAAACTCAGTGATCTCCTTGGTATAGCATGACTAACACCTCCCTTTAAACAAGGTATCCACTAAGACCTTTCAGCGTTGTCTCCCCCTAATCCCCCTTCTCCACCCCACCCCCCACCTCACCCTATGGAAAAAAAATAAACTTCTTACAGAAAAACCACAAAGGTCAGACTGACCCAAGGGCACCTGAACAAACAAGATAAAAACTTAGCCCATCCATACAAACAAGATAAGGGGTTTATTGATGGGTTTACTCCCACTTACAGAATAAGGGTCTGCTGGAATTTACCACCCCAGTTGACAAGATAAGTCTGTTTGTTTGAACCGCTCTGTGTTTTTTTTGTATAAAACCCTGTTCCCCTGCACCCTTTGGGGTCAGAGTGATTTGGGCTTGAGCTGACACTCTCTTTGCGCTTTAAGATTTTCGAGTTGAGTTCTTTCTGACTCACACTGCCAAAACAACCTAATCACCTACAGGAAAAAGGACTGGGAACCTATGAGTGATGTATGTTTACTGTAGACTCTTTAATTTTTGTTTTAGACCATGTGAACCATCCACTGCATATTCAAAAGAATGAACTGAAAATGAAGAAGTCCCAAATAAAGCAAACAAAAACCTTTTGCATATATGTTGTCAATTTAAAGAGAGAGAAAAAAAAGCATTTTAAGGGAGCAGGGCTTAGCAAAGTAGTTCTCTGAGTTGAAGGAATGAAATAAGTTTCTCATACTCCATTGACCATACCTTTTGGCTACTCAAAAAGAGACCTGATAGTGTAATGGGTTAATCATTGGGCTGCTAACCACAAGGTCAGTGGTTCAAATCCATAAGTTGCTTTACAGGAGAAAGAAGAGATTTTCTGCTTCTATAAAGATTTGGTGGTAGTGGTTATGTGCTGTGGAATCGGTTCCGACCCATGACGACTTTGTACAGGGTTTCCGTAGCTGTGAATCTTTACGGGAGCAGAAAGCCTCATCTTTCTCCCGTGGACCAGCTAGTAGTTTCGAAGTGCAGGAGCTCTGGTAGCGTAGTGGTTACAAATCGGGCTGCGAATCTTAAGGTCAGCGGTTCGAAACTACCAGCCGCTCCGCGGGAGAAAGATGAGGCTT
>NW_006408622.1:10506895-10537554 GCF_000296735.1 Chrysochloris asiatica
AGGGGGAAGGGGAGGGGTGCTGTGAGCTGGAATCAACTCAAAGGCAGAATGTTCTATTTTGGTTTTTGCTACTCAAAATGCTGTCCTTGACCAGTAGCATCAGCATCAGCATTAGCATTATCTGGTGCTGGTTAATGTCGGCCTGCTCCTGAATTAGAATAGGCATTTTAACAAATTCTCCAGATGATTCAGATGCACAAAGAATTTTGAGAATCACTGCCCCAGGAATTATGTTAAGTGCTATGTAATTGTCCCTCAAGGAACTAGCTGAAGAAAAAGGAAAAGCCCAGATATTTATGATATGAGTATGAGGAAGAAAGTGTTGGGTATCATTAGAAAGATGCGTTTCAATTCAACAAAAGGGAAAAAGTACTGTTGAGTCAGGGTAAGAAGGCTAGGGAAAGTGACTTTTGAGCTGGGCAGTGGACAAGTCATAATGGGAACTAAAAACGAAAAATAAGTTCATTGGTTACCTTTGGTGACTGCCAGGAATCAACTTATTATTCTGAAAACAGATAAAGAGAAAGAATGAAACATTTGTCCTATCTTTCCTGTATGAATCAGGTCTCAGGGTAAACAAATAGGTTTTCTTTACACAAGAATTTGAAGCTAGTAGATGTAGAAGGAATAATAAAATTATAATATTAATATTTTGCAAAACACAATAAAAAAATGGAGCTAGGCTATCACCAACAAATGCCAAAACCATCAGGTGAACCACTGACAGGGAACTTGATAATGGTGAATCAGGTTGACAATACCTGAACCCAAGGATCCATCCAACACTGAAAATGAAATAAGGAGACATCCTGCCTTTGTTGGTCGGATGCAAGAGAAATGCGCAGAACCACCTAGGAAGTATTCTTGCTAAAACTCATACCAAAATCCAGCCTCTAGAATCTATGTGTAGCTATCATTTGGCAGGGGAAAAAAGGGACAAAAGAACATGGCACAGGACACCAAAAGGAAGAAATGTGCAAAATCCCTTTGACATTTCCTATGGGGAATCCTCCAGGACTAACAGCCCAGTTTCAACAAAAACACTGTAGAAAACAAGACTTACACGTCATGTCGCATACAAACAATGCATAAATCTTGTCTATATCCTGATGTGAACAAACTAAAGGGAGAAAAGTTGTCTGATACGAAGAAGGAAATTTGAACACTGACAGGTTACTTTTATATCAACTAATTATTGTTGATTATTTTGTAGCTGTGAAGATGGTATTGTTGTTATGCTAAGAAGAAATGCTCTAACCTTACAGGTACATAATGAAGAATTTACAGATGACATGATTAGCTGTTTTTACAGTAAAAATCATTCAGTTGGATGAGTAGATTGAGGTTGATAGACAAAAGGACTAAATGGTGAGGGTTCATTATACTACTCTTTTGATTTTGTGTATTTTAGAAATTTCTATAATAAAAATTTAAAAACCATTGAAAACTGTTAAAAAAAAAAAAAGTCTACTTTGGAGCAAAGGAAAGAAGGGAGGAGGCCTCCCAGTGGGCAGAGCCACAACACAAAACTGGTAGTACAGGCTACGAGACTGGAATCCAGCGTGCCTATAGAGTAGGTGTCGAAGGCTGGAAATGCAGGCTGGGTCAGATGATGGGAGGCCATGAATGCAAAGCTGAGAAACTTCCATTCCATCTGTGGTCAGTGAAGGGATTCCTGGGGGTGGCAACAGTCACAACTACAATGGCAACAACTGCCATTGGTTCTTTTCACAAGCTAAACTTTCTGTTAAATGCTTTGTAAGTGATCTTTCAGTTGATCCACAGAACTCTCCTATTAGGTTGGCATCATCATCCCCATCTTACAAATGAAGAAACCGAATCTCAGACAAGTGAAGTAATCTGTCCAAGTTTACATAGCGAGTGCCTGGACTTACCCAAGCTAATGACATTTCTCATACTTTAACTAGAGTAATTCTGCCTTTATATGATTTATAAACTGTGTTCCATATAAAGTTTTGCTTAAAAAAGCTGTAAATCCCTGCTTAGGATGACACATTGCTGTTGTTAAGTACTGTGGAATTGGTTCTGACTCATAGTGACCCTGCACAGTGTTTCCGAGGCTATAAATCTATACAGGAGCAGAAAGCCTCATCTTTCTCCCACGGAACCACTAGTAGTTTTGAACTGCTGACCTTGAGGTTGGCAGCCCGGCTCATAACTACTACACTACCAGAGGATGACAGGTAGCCACTGAAAATACTGAAGGCCCATAGCTTAGTGATTGAGATCTGGTTACAAATCCTAGTCCTACTGTTTGGTTCTACCTCTGGCTGGCCACTTCTTTTGGGGCTTCGGTTCAATAATTTGTAAAGTAGGTATAATCCCAACACTTCAAAGGAATTAAGAAATAATACATATTGTTCTAATTTCATTCATGTTAATAATGGTGCTTATTCTTATTCAGCCATATAACTCCTGTCAGCCCATGTCACATATAGATTCATATTTGGAGAACTGGCGCTGTGGGATCCAGCACTGGACTGCAAGGTCGGTTTGAACGAGAAGGTCGGTGGTTCAAAGTCACCAGTCACTTCTTGGAAACCCTATACAGGATTGCTATGAGTCGGAACCAATTCGATAACACTTCACAGCATATTCATGACTAAACTCATTTACTTTCTTTTAATAGATAGAGAAACTGAGGCTCAAAAAATCTGAAATGACTTTCTCAAGAACACTCATCCAAGGAGTAGCAGAACAAGGTTTTGGATCCAAGTGAACTTGAACTTCAGAGCCCCCACTTGATTTTCTATTCAATTTTATGTCCTCCAATGACATAAGAAGCTCTCAGTCCTGAGCATCCACAATGTCTAAGTACTGTGCATTCATGATGTCATTTGCTTTGCACAAATCTATGAAGTTGATACTATTATCACTTTCTTCTCACAGAAAAGAAAAGGAGCAAAGTATGACTGGGTTTTACTCTCTGTCGCTGAAGTCTCTTCATAGATTCCTGAATGACAACACCGAGATTGAAATATAAAGTCTAGAATGTGTACATTCCAGCAGTTACCACCCTAGGGAGATCCTCTTGCAGATACTTGTAAAATGGGACTGGTGGGAGCCCAAATTCAAGACTCTCTCGCTTTTTTGGGTTTCACAAGTTTTCTGCCTTTGACAGGCTGCAGTCTTACCTACTTTCTATTGCTTGTTTGAGTGGGAAATAGTTGAATTTTCCTTCTCTGATGGGTTTCCACCTTACATCAGTTCCAACTTTCACAGGTTTTACTGTATATGCAAAGAGACCGACATAAGTATTTTCATCGCAGTAATGTGCCCAAAAGCTCAAAGTTGGATATCACCTAAATGTCAGCCAACAGGAGAATGGGCAAATAAAATATAGTATATTTAGACAGTGGGAAAAAGAAGTTGCAAAATGATACCTATTTATCATGCAAAGCGATATTATGTTTGGTGGATAAACACATATGCAGTAAATAGTATAAGATCATAGATGGGAAGTATAGCTACAAATTTGAAGAGTGTGTTATCACTGGGATGGGGAGAAAGGAAGATAATCAATAAAGGTCCAAGCAGACCTTCAGTTTTATCTATGATGTTTTATTTCTTCAATCTGAAGCAGAGAGTACAAAATGTTTAAAGATGGTTTAAAGCTGGGAAAAGTGCACACCAGGATTTGTTAGTAAAGTTTCTTAAATTTCTCTGTGTGCTTAAAATGTTACATAATACAATATTTTAAAGCAACCACAATAAGGAAACTTCAAGTTCAATTTGTCTACAGCCATTCATCCATTAAGGACAAAGCTAGGAATTTTGGCACGGTACTCTTCATACTATCTCCTAAACACCGTCCCTCCTGAAAGCCTGGTTTATTTCATTGCAAACCCACACAACATTGACACTGTGTAGGTGGTTCCAGAACTTCAACAAGGTGAATAGTCCTTAGATACCTCTAAGTGAACACAACACACCGCCCTTGATGATTAGCCTCCTGTTTTCTAACTATGAATGTGATGCCATTCTTCTTCAATTAACCAGGATGACAAATTGAAGAGGAATGGTGTCACATTTATTGTCATAAAGAACATTTCAAGGTCTATTCTGAATTACAGAGCTGTCAGCAATAGGAGAATGCCCACATGTCTACAAGGAAGACCAGTTAATACCACTATTATTAAAATCTATGTTGTTGTTGTCAGGTGCCATCGAGTTGGAACCGACTCATAGCGACCCCATGCACAACAGAACGAAACAATGTCCGATCCTGGGCCAACCTCACTACCACTGCCATACTTGATGCCATCAATGATGTCACCTGGTGGATCCATCTCGTTGGGGGTCTTCCTCTTTTTCTCTGACCCTCCACCTTACCCAGCATGACATCCTTCTCCAGCAATTGTTCTCTCTGGACAATGTGTCCAAAGTATGAGAGATGAAGCCTAGCCATCTTGGCCTCCAAGGAGCACTCTGGTTGCACTTCTTCCAAAACAGATCTATTGGTTCTTTTGGCAGTCCATGGCACTTTCAGTATTCTCCTCCAACACCACAACTCAAAGGCATCAATTCTTCTATGATCTTCCTTATTCACTGTCCAGCTTTCGCCTCCATATGAGGTTATTGAAAATACCATGGCTTGGACCAGGTGCACCTTAGTCCTCAAGCTGACATCTCTGCTCTTCAATACTTTAAAAAGTTCCTGTGCAGCAGATTTGCCCAATGCAATGCGTCGTCTGATCTCTTGATTGCTGCTTCCGCAAGTGTTGATAGTTGATCCAAGAAGAATGAAGTCCTTGACAACCTCAATCTCTTCTCCATTGAGAACCACTAATGAAGATTTTTAGATTTTTACCAATCTACAGTCTGAAATTGATCAAACATGCAATCAAAATGTATTGGTAATTACTGATTATTGGAATGAAAAAGTTGGACACAAAGAAGGATTAATAACTGGAAAATATGGCCTTGGTGATAAATACAACACCAGAAATCACATCATAGAAGTTTATAAGATCAACAACTTATTAATTGCAAGTACTGTTTTCAACAGTAAAACGCTACTATACACTTGGCCCTCACCAGATAGGAATCAAATTGACGACACCTGTGTAAAGACAGGATGGAGACGCTCAATATCATCGGTCATCACGAGGTCAGGGGCTGATTGCAAAACAGACCATCAACTGCTCATATTTTCAAGCTGAAGCGGAAGAAAATTAAAACAAATTCACGAGAGCCAAAGTATGACCTTGAGTATATACCATCTGAATTTAGAGACCATCTCAATAATCAATTTGATGCACCGAACACTAATGAGCAAGGATCAGATGAGTTGTGGGATGATATCAATGACATCAGACATGAAGAAAGTAAGAGGTCATTAAAAGATAGTAAAAAAAGAAAAGACCAAAATGGATCTCAGAAAACACCCTGAAACTTGCTCTTGAACACAGAATAGCTAAAGCAAATGGAAAAAAATAATGAAGTAAAAGAAAGATGATTTCAAAGAGTGGATCGAGAAGGCAAAGTATCATAATGTAATTTGCACAAATCCAGAGTTAGGGAAGATCATGCTAGGCATTTATCAAGCTGAAAGAACTGAAGAAAAAGACAAAAAAAGCAAGTCCTGAGTTGTAATACTGAAGGACTCTCTGGATAAAAAATTGAGTAGTACAGGAAGTATCAAGGAAAAATGGAAGTAATGCACAGAGTCACTGCACTAAAAAGATTTGCTTTATGTTCAACCACCTCAGAAGGCAGCATATGATCAAGAACAGATGATACTGAAGGAGGAAGTTCACGCTGCATTGGAGAAACATCACCTACTCTACTTCCTCCTTGCGATTCTGGTTTCCATTTCTCCTTCTTTGGGAAATTTCTGAATTTTGTCCTTAAGTAAATGCTGCCCTTTTGACCTTGAATGATTGACCATTTCAGTGTTGCTATCCCCCCATTTACCTATCTAATGCTTTGCTGAAAATTGAGCCATGAGGCTGAGTTCAGTTCCAGACATGAAGGGTAACTAAGGACCCTAACCTCAGTATTCCTCCAGTCTCTTTCTGACCAGTAAGTCTGTTTTATTATCATTATTTTTCTTACAATTTTGAGTTTTCTTCCACATTTTCTCCCATTCTATCCAGGACTTTCTAATGTGACCCCTTTCAGAGCAGTTGGTAGTGCTAGCTTGGCATCATCTAGTTCTTCTGGTCTCAAGCTCATCAACACTGATGTTCATGTGGTCCATTAGTTCATTGGACTGATTGTTTCCAGGAGTCTTCAGTTTTGATCGCGCTTTTTCCCTCTGCACAGGGAGAAATGAATAGTCGTACCTTAGATGACTGCTCCTGAGCTTTTAAGATCCCATTGGCTACTCACCAAAGTAGGATGTAGAGCACTGTAGCATTGGACTGTGTTATACCAATTGACCGTGGTGTCCCTGAGACTATAGTACTGAGACCCTAGACCCAGTAATTCATCACATTAAGGTCTTTGGTGATATCTAAGAAGTTTTCATAATATATGGTCTACCACAAATTCCTGCTATGGTGCTGTAGAGTAAGCACTAGACTGCTAACCACAAGGTTGTCAGTTCAAACCCACTAGTCTCTCTTGGAAACCCTATACAGGGTCGCTATGAGTTGGAACTGACTTACAGTACTTAACAACAACGTGCTTCACCATATTCATGTATATGTCTGCAACAATGATCAAACCTATGTTCAAATCTCCTCTGTTAAAACTTCAAACCTTTATATATTTGCGAGTATACTCTCCCTCTCCCTCCTCTACCCATTCAGTCTATAGATCTATCTGTGCATCTACCCATAGATCACTGTGATTGCAGGAATGGGTATATAACAGTATTTATCACTAAGGTGGTGGTGGTGATGGCTGTGTGCTGTGGAGTCGCTTACAACTCACAATGACCCTGTATAGAGTTTCCAAGGCTGTTAATCTTTACAGGAGCAGAAATCCTCATCTTTAACTGGTAGATTTCAAATGGCTGACCTTTTGGTTAACAACCCAGCTTGTAATCCAATACGCTGCAAACGATTTTATATGAAATACCATCTCTCTAATCTCAATCCTCCAAGAGTTCTAATTACGTTCAGAGTAAACCTCCATACACTGTCCCTTATGATCTGACTCATCTCTTATCTTTCCCCATTCTTCACTCATTCTGTTCCAGCTACCCAGCCTCCTTGAGGTTCTGTAAACAGGTCAAGTAGTTCCCTCTGCTTGTATGACTCATTTCTTCCTTCTCTTGCTCCTTAACTTAATTTAGGTCTCTGCTGAGATGATACATCCTCAGTGAGGCCTTCATCACAAGTTTCCCTTGCCCTTCTGATCTTCTAACACTGCTTTACTCATGATAGCACTCTTCACTACCAGAGACTCCTTATTGTAGATTCATTATCATTCTAGTACTCTAGAGCTGCTTTGTCCAATATACTAGCACCAATGCCATGTAACTATTAAACACTTGAAATGTGATTCGGGAGAATTAAGACACAGGGCAAGTGGAAAGCATACATACATCATTCCAAAGACTTACTACAAAGTCCAAGAACAGAAACAGTAAAATATCTGATACTTTTCATATCAATCAGAAAATATTGAAATTACATTATTTTGGGTAAATATTTGAGTTAATTCAAATGCATTAAAATTAATTTCATTTGTTTCTTTTTCAGAAATTGGTTATCAGAAAAATGATCATTATAAATGTGTCTCATATTATATTTCTACTAGACAGTGTTAGTCTAGATCAGCTCTAGAAAGATGGGAGCCCTTCTGTTTCAATCACCATTTTATCCCCAGTGCTCAGTGCCGACACAGAGTATACAACCAATAACTACTTCTGAATTGAATGAAGGACCAGATTCCTCATCCATCCAACTCTAACATGGTCATGTGTGCCTAAGGCTCCTTCAGAGACTACCAAACAGTTACATCCATCTTGCCTTCCTTCTGAGAGCCCCTACCCCAAATGTATCACATGATCTCACACCAAAAACCTCCTGCCACATTATTCTTTCACTACCTCTCCAGCAGGCAAGGGATCCTACTTTAAAACCCCACCGATGACCTGTATTCCAGGTAGGAGGTGTGCTCACGTGACTCCTCAACACTCAGCCACACACCCTCGCCCACAATGACACATCTCAAACTCCACACCTAGTACTCCTTATCGCTGGTTCCCAATGTAGCACAAGTGACCAAGTCTGGATAGCCCTCCAGCCCCAATGACAACATTTCTCAGGGCCTCCAATTATTCAAGAGTCACATTACAGCTTGTCCGCAGGATATCCCAACTAATTCCTAACAGAACATCCAGGGTTCCTCCCATATGAGGCTAGGAACTCAAAGCATTTTGACTCCTTAAATTTTCTCCTATTGAAATGATTCAGAGTTTCATAGAGGAAGACTGGACTGACAGACTAGGTCTCATTGACTACAATTCAAACATTGTGTCCCCTTACCAGCCATCTAGTTATTAGTTACAAATCAATCACCTGCACAACTATGTTGCCCTGGATATGGTTTTGCATCATCTTTTTATTTTACTTGTACTTTTTCTATTTTTTATTAATCAAATGATACAAAACAACCATCATTCTGTAAATACCCACACACCCAGCTGGTTCCCTCACCCCCAAAGACACGCCCTCCTCAGCTTCTCCCCAATCCCACTCCCCCTCTCCCGTTGCTTTATTTAGCCCAGAGACAGAACCCTAGGAGGAGGCGGATGAAACCAGAGGTCAGAAGAGATGGCACTGGACAGACAGACAGCTACAATAGGAGAAGACATTAGGAGGGATAGGTTCTTGAAGATACTTTTTAGTGCCTTGTTCCCAGCCCCCTGCCACAGATCAGCCTCCAGACCTCAGCTCCTCTATGCCCTTCACACATTACCAATTTCCTTGACCCTTACACCATTCTTATCCTTCAACATCCATCCCTGGTCCCAACCCACCCCATGGCCTTCCTTCTGGTGGGACTCCTGGCCCATTAACTCCTGGAAATGAGGTGCTCAGAGACCCTGGGAGGGCAGTCATGAGTCTAAGCCTTGTAGAGGTGGAGAGAGGAGTATTATCCCCAGGCCCACATCTGTGAGGTCCTCTTGTTCCAACATTCCACTAATAATTCCAGGAGAAGATTCTCAACTCCCCGGGTAAGGGCTCTCCAGCTTCACACTCTTGGCTGCTTCTCCATCATCTCCCAGAAACTTCCAAACTCCAGTTTAGAGTCATTGCAGCCACCCAAGTTGGCTATTTTTTCTTCCAGTCCAGAGTTGCTCGGCATGAAATGGGGCAGCTGCTGAGTGACCAGGTCCTGTAGCTCGGAGGAAGTCAGCATCTCCTTTCCACCCTCCACTGAGTACTGATGGAAGTTCTTGATGACGGTCTCAATGGCCCTCTCCACGTCACTGAATTCCTGTGCATCCTCAGCATTGGCTGATTGGCACTGTCCTATGGTGTCCTGGGTGTAGTTATTCCTCTGAAGAGAGTGGTGTGGTCCTACAACCTACAAAAGATCTGATGGCTCGTGATCCATCTAGAGCAGAGGAAAGGCCTGCATTCCTTCCTAACCTCCCTGCTTTAGATCCACCCCAAGGGGTCAGAGTCAGTCCTACACAATGCCCCTGTATCATCTATTAAATGCTAATTTTTATAATATGGCATCATTTTTTATTGTTACTATATATTATATTATTATATATATTATTTTAAAGACTGTATGTTATTTTATTTTCTTAAATGTTTTATTGTGAATTATGTGATAGTTTACATGGGAGAACATTAATTTTACATTCATTCTATTGTATATCGTCTCATTGCCATGGTTACAATCCCCTCCATGCAATCCTTCCCCCGTACCCCCCAGGTCTTCAACACACAGTCGCTCTCCCTCTCTGGATCTAAAGTCTACAGCTGCTCCATCGCTCCACGTCATCATCTCTGGCTCCATTTCAGGCATCACTGCTTCTCTGGGTAGGGTCCCACTCTCTGCTCTTCTCCCTTGATGGTCCTAGGGACCTCCGCTCCTAGACTGAAAAGTTAATCACTCCCCTCCTTGCTATAAAATGTCTACCTTCACATTTCCAACCCTCACAATCAGTCCTGATAACAATTATTCACTACTGTATCACAAGAGACCCTTCTGCATTTAATTGCATCAGCCCCGCCTAGTCAGATTGAATACTACTCACTGGAGATTCTACCTTCCTCCAGGCCCTCTGGATCTAGGTTCTCTCTTGAAAGCTTGTAAGCCAGTCACTTCTTGCCTTTGTAGCCCCCTGGGTAGCCAATGTCCAAGTTGCCCATCCCTGTCTACTCTGTGTGTGGAGGGGGTGGGAATGATTTTTGCTGTAAGGACTTGTTCTCTCTTTTGACCTACTGCTTCCATAGGTGTAGGTCCAAGTTCATCAAGTTGTATGAGAATATATATATATGTTTTTTCCCCTCTTCTTTTTACTTCTGGTTGAGCTCTGATCATCCAGTCACTGAAGCCAGGATAAGTGGGTATTATCTGTAAGTGTGGGTGTTCTTATGCAGATGATATGGCATCATTTTTGTTTGGGCATTTATCTTTCTCAATATAATTCAAAGAAACTTCTCGAGGACTCTCCAGACCTCAGACAAGCCTGTACTTAACAACACCAAGTCCTGGCTCTAAGGAGCTCTGGTAGCATAGTGGTTATGCATCAGGCTGCTAACCTCAGGGTCAGCAGTTAGAAACTACCAGCTGTTCCACGGGAGAAAGATGAGGCTGTCTGCTCCCATAAAGATTTACAGTCTTGGAAACTCTAAACAGGGTCACTATGAGTCAGAACCGACTCCATGGCACACTATCATCATCATCATCATCATCATCATCATCATCATCATCATCATCATCATCATCAGTGCTGGTTCTGACACTTTTTCACTGTGAGACACCAGACAAGTAACTACTCTCACTTTGATCCTCAACTTTCCCATCAGCACTCGGGATCAGTGTTAGGTGGTAGTGAAGAGGGACTCTTTCACTGTGCACTGGGGAAATTTTTCTAATGAGGATGTTCTGTCAGGTAGGAGCTGAATGCCCTGAACACTTGAAATGTGATGGTTGCAATTGGGATGTGATACGACTGTGGACTACACACCTTGGAGACTTTGTAAGAGCCTTGGTGGTGCAGTGGGCAACATTGGGCTGCTAGGTAGGCAGTTCGAGGGAGAAAGATGAAGCGTCTGCTTCTGTAAAGATTTACAGCCTAGGGAACCCTATGGAGCAGTTCTTTTTTGTCCGAATAGAGTTGCTTTGAGTTGGAAATTACCCAAAGGCATAGGTTTGGTTTGGTTTGGAGACTTAGTAGATATAAAAGTGCACTTTCTTTTTTATTCAGTTACATGTTGAGAGGTGTGATGGTGGCGCGGTAGGATAAACACTGGGTTTTTAACCACAATGTTGGCAATTCAAGTCCCCAGCTGCTCTGTGAGAGAATAATGAGCCAACCTGCTTCTGTAAAGATTCACAGCTTCGGAAACCCAATCAAGGGTCACTATGAGTCAGGACCGACTCGACAGTATCTAAGAACAACAGCAACATGTTGAGGGAATAATAATTTGGACATGTTAGTTTAAATAACATATTACTAATGTTAATTTAAGGAGCTCTGGTAGCGTACTGGTTACGAATCAGGCTGCGACCTGCAAGGTCAGCAGTTCGAAACTACCAGCTGCTCCGTGGGAGAAAGATGAGATGATCTGCTCCCGTAAAGATTTGCAGCCTCGGAAACCCTGTTCAGGGTCGCTATGGGTCAAAACCGACTCGACGGCACTTAACAACAACAACAACAATGTTAATTTAACTTGTTTCTTTCACTTAAAAAAAAATGTGGCTATTGGAACATTATATATTACATATGTTGTTGTTAATGCTGTTGAGATGGTTTCGACTCATAGCAACTCTGTTTAGGGTTTCTGAGGAGCAGCTGGTGGGTTTGAACTGCCGACCTGTGCTTCGCAGTCTAGCGCTTATCTCATAGCACCACACCATATGGTTCAGTTTATTTTTCTATTGGGCAACACTGGAGTTGATAGAACTATGTACTGCAAAGCTCTTAGCTCGGTAACTGGTATATATTAAGTGCCTGATAAATTTGCTACACACATTTTTCATAGGTTGCTTCCCTATGAAAAACTTTCTGCTGGAATGAAGATTCAGCAGTGAATAAAATGGAACTGCCCATGCAGCTCATTTGTAACTCGGAAGACACATAGTATAGGTAAGTGAACACAGAGAGAAGGGACTTTCAGAAATAAATGTGAAAGAAATAAAACAAGTAGGAGGACAGCAGGAATTGGCAGTATTTCTTGAGTTGACTTAAAGACGTCCGCTGAAACCAGAGTGACCGACAGAAGCTGCTGACCCTGGAAGGCCTGGGGGTAGGAGTCCTGGGCAGAGGGAATAGCTTCTGCAAAAGCACAAAGTTAGGAATGAGGCTCCATGATTGAGGAAGAGAAAGGAGCTTCAGTGGCCTTATAGGCTGAGGTCATTGGTATTTGAAGAATGTTAGGAAACATGCAGCTGTCTCCACCTGGTTCTTGGGAAGAATGAGGTCCTAAGACTCTCTGCATTCATTGGTGGTTGGTGGTCATGTGCTGTGGAGTCGGTTCTGACTCATAGCGACCCTGTACAGGGTTTCCAAGGCTGTAAATCTTTGTGGCAGCAGAAAGCTGGTAGTTTCATTACATGTAGTGAATTAGATTACCTCCTACGGTTTTAGAAAGATAAGGTTGTTGTTGTTAAGTGCTGTTGAGTCAGTTCTGACCCATAGTTGTGAGAAATTTTCAAGATGGTCCATCTTCAGGAATAAAGGGATCATGAGATTACTAGACATAGATTGTTAATTCACACCCAGGGATATGTAAGCAGAATGAATTGGGGGAAGGGAGGAAAGAAATCTGTTTTAGGACTAAGGACTTTAAATAAGACTACAGTCATTAAGACCAGAAATGCCATTTGGACTACCTTGAGGGAAGGAAAATGGGACATTGAGGTAGAATTATAAAATTTCATAATACCCAGTAAAAGGGGAACTGGAGGAGGGTCTTTTTCTAGACAGGAGAATAAAACTGTTTGTGGGCCGGCTGTGTGGTGCGTTACCCTGTGTCTACTGGTTGGGTGTCCGATTTTGAAAAATAAATAAAGAAAACCTCATGCTCACTAAAATCAGTACATATTGGATTACTTGAGCGTCTGTGGGTGTTGGCAACATTTCTCACATAGTGACCCTGTATAGGGTTTCAGAGGATTGGCTGGTGAGCTTGAACTGCTGACCTTATAGTTCAAAGTGACTTTTGCAGTCTAGTGCATTAACACACAGTGCCACACTAGGACTTCCAGAGAGAGAATGGCATTAGCTAATACCATCCCTGGGAAAAGGGAGTTCTGGTAACACAATGAGTAAGCACTCAGCTGCTAACCCAAAGGTTGGTGTTTAAACAGAACATGGGAACATTGAATGGTTTAAAATTAAGAAAGGTGTGCGACAGGGTTGTATTCTTTCACCATACTTATTCAGTCTGTATGCTGAGCAAATAATCCGAGAAGCTGGGTTATATGAAGAAAAACATGGCATCAAGATTGGAGGAAGACTCATTAACAACCTGCGATATGCAGATTGCTTGCTGAAAGTGAAAAGGACTTAAAATATTTACTGATGAAGATCAAAGAGCACAGCCTTTGGTATGTATTGCATCTCAATGTAAAGAAAACAAAAATCCTCACCGCTGGACCAATAAACAACATTCTTATCAACAGAGAGAAGATTGAGGTCCGGCCTCAACAGGGGAGTTCGGTTCACGAAGTAGGGAGATCTGGCGGCGACAGAGATAGAGAAAGAGTACACACAAAGATGCAACGAGAGAGACAAAGAGACACCCCGAAACTAGAGTGGATGCAAAAGTGGGGGCAGACCCTGGACTACAGGCATCGTAGCCCCTGCAGGCAGTAATGCACGCAGGGTTCAGTCTGACCCCCTTTTTATTTCAGGGAGGGACTTTACACAAAGAAAGAAGGGGATTATTAAGACAGGGTACAGAAGTGAAATGTGATTAATCATTCAAAACAGGACACCATGATTTACAGGAACAAATTCTAAAATATACATCGCAAATTGTCTTAATAATCTAGCATCCTTAATTTTTCAGAAATTCAAGCAAATTGTTATAAATTACTTTTTAGGTTCGAATCCCAAGGCACAACTCGAGGTTTCTCAAGGCTAATTAACATATCTATAGCACTTAATTTCGAATGGGAAAAGGTGAAAAGGATTCAAAAGGTCTGAAAGGAGTCCAGCTGTTTCAGCTACCTGGCTGAGGCTTGCAGGAGGAAGAGGGATGCCTGGGGACGATTAGAAGGGCTGACACTATTATTCCTTGAACAATAACCCGGAAGTCGCCAATTTACTTTGAGTGAATTCCTTGGGCAGACTGTCTCCAAAGCCCCCTTGCAAACTTGCCTTTGGAACTTTTTACAGCCTCGGCTTTAGGAGGGGCTTTTGTTTTAATATTTGTCCATGGGTATCAAGAGCTCATGTATTAAGTTAATATCAAACAAAACTGAATAACTTGATAAAGAACAGTTTTGCCATGTTTGCCAGGTGGCCATAGTTTGTTCCTCAGAGAGATTTGTTCCCAGAACCTTAAGCACTGCCAACACAGTGGAGACATTAAGAGAGGCACATAAGAAACCATTTTCTCAGAAGCTACAATTACTGGAGTTCGGAGCATAGAATGAATAATAGGACCAAAGAAAATTATACAGAGCTAGCCCAACAGTGAGTTTGTAAAAACCAATGAACCCGGGACGTCCGGAGGTTACTTCCTTGGGCCCTCAGGGTCCCTGGCTAGCCATCTTGAATGGGGCCATCGTGTAGGATTTTCGTCCATGACACAGGGCCTCAACATCTCAGTGATTGCGGTCTCCAACAGTTAAGGACTTCATTCTTCTTGGATCAACTATCAACACTCACGGAAGCAGCAGTCAAGAAATCAAATGACGTATTGCATTAGGCAAATCTGCTGCACAAGACCTTTTTAAAGTGTTGAAGAGCAAAGATGTCAGCTTGAGGATTAAGGTGCGCCTGACCCAAGCCATGGTGTATTCAATAACCTCATATGCATGTGAAAGCTGAACAGTGAATAAAGAAGACTGTAGAAGAATTGATGCTTTTGAGTTATGGAGTTGGAGGAGAATATTGAAAGTGCCATGGGCTGCCAAAGGAGCCAAGAGATCTGTGTTGGAAGAAGTGCAGCCAGCGTGCTCCTTGGCGGTCAGGATGGCCAAACTTTGTCTCTCATACTTTGGACATATTGTCAGGAGGGACCAGTCACTGGAAGAGGATATCATGTTTGGTAAGGTGGAGGATCAGAGAAAATGAGGAAGACCCTCAGCGAGATGGATTGACAAAGTAACAGCATCAATGGGCTCAAGCGTGATAACAATTGTGAGGTTGGTCCAGGATCAGGCAGTTCCTATGGTCACTATGAGTCGGTATCGACTCGATGGCACTTAACAACAACAACATGACTTTCTGGGAGAAAAGACTTGATCTATTCCTGTAAAGATTGTTGTTGTTGCATGCCGTTAAGTTGGTTCTGACTCATAGTGACCCTGTATAGGATTTCTAAAAGTGGCTGGTGGGTTTGAATAGCTGACCTTTTAGTTAGCAATCCAGTGTTAATCCTACAGTGCCACATCAGATCTTCTAAGAAATCCTAAGGGGCAGTTCTCTGTCTTACAGTGTCTCTATAAATCCAAATTGATTTAACAGTTCATGACAGCATCCTTGGGAAAAATGAGAAAATTGTCATTCAATCAATTTTCTGCAGGGTCTAATTCTCTTCTGAGACCCCGAAAAAGACTTAAGAGGATTTTTAGCAAGATATTTTGGGGAAAAAAAAAATCACTCTGGTTGCAATGTAGAGTCTAGAAGACTTGGAAAACAAGAGAAAAGAATGAAAGCAGGGAGGTCTGTGGGGAGTGACCCAGATGAGACATGACAGTGGACTCCAGTGGGGTTGCAGTCTCTGGAGAGTGAGAAGTGAGCATGCATTTTGAAAGCTGGAACAGACTGGTTTTGCAAATGGATTTAACACAGAGAGGGAAAGGAAAGAGAGGATGAAATTAACATGACTATAGAGTTTTGATCTGAGCAGTTGAGTGGATGCTGCTGGTACTAGGTTTGGAGGTTTCAATTCCTGTCCCAATTTTGATGGGTAACCTTGGACCAGATAAGAGACTTCATCTGTTTGAGCTTCAGTTTCCTCATCTGTAAAATCGGCATTGCCAAGAATTTGGAAAGATCTGTGCCAAAAGCACAGAACCTGCACCTGGTGATCACTTAAACAGTTATCAGTTATTATTAACATTCTTGTCTCTGCCTACTACCATACTGAGTGGAGTCCTGGTGTGGGGCTGTGGGATAAAGCACTGGACTGCAAGGTTGGTTTGCACCTTGTGGTTGATGGTTCAAGCTCACTAGCCACTCCTCGGAAACCCCATACAGGTTGGCTATGAGTTGGAACTGATTCATGATGACAACATGATTACACTGAACAACAACACCACTTGCACAGGCTGGTTCTCAGTGGAGACGTAGTGTAGTATAATGGCTGAGAGTTCAAGTTCCAGGGTCATACAGATCCAAGATTTACTCTTACCCTTGCAGTTTATTAAATGTGTAATATTGGGCAAATTATTCAACGATCACCCTAAGTCTCAATTTCCCTTTTGGTAAAAAAAGACAATGAAATGGTAATACCTCAGTACTGTGATGAAGGGTTACTGAAATAGTTCATGCAGAACAATTAGCACTATATTTGCACATGGTTGTTGTTGTTATGTATCATCTAGTCGGTTCCGATTCATAGTGACCCTATATAGAGTTTCCAAGGAGCAGCTGGTGGGTTTGTACTGCTGACCTTGTGGTCCGAAGTCCAGTGCTGATCCTACAGCAAGCACCACACTAGAAGTCTATCTGTTATTGGTTAATGCCATTGAGTTGGTTCTGACTCATTGTTGTTAGGTGCCAACATGTCAGTAGCAACTCATAGTGACCCCATGCACAACAGAATGCAACACTGCCTGGTCCTCCACCAACTTCACAATCGTTGTTATGTTTCAGCCCACTGCTACTGCCACTGTGCCAATCCATCTCGTTGAAGGGTCTTCCTCTTTTTCTCTGACCCTCCATTTTACCAAGCATGATATCCTTCTCCAGGGACTGGTCCTTCCTGATGACGTGTCTGAAGTATGAGACACTAAGTCTGGCCATCCTGGTTTCCAGGGAGCATTCTGACTGTACTTCTTGCAACACAGATTCGTTTGTTTTTTTTTGGTACTTTCAATATTTCTCCTCCAACTCCATAACTCAAAAGCATCAATTCTTCTACAGTCTTTCTTTTCACTGTCCAGCTTTCACATGCATATGAGGTTATTGAAAACACCATGGCTTGGGTCAGCTGCACTTTAGTCCTCAAACTGGCATCTTTGTTCTTGAACACTTTAAAGAGGTCTTGTGCAACAGATTTGCCTAATACCATATGTTTGATTTCTTGACTGCTGCTTTCATGAGTGTTGATGGTTGATCCTAGCAAAATGAAGTATTTGACAAATTCAATCTTTTCTCCATTTATATGGATGTTATTTATTCGTTCATAGTGAAGATTTTTGTTTTCTTCGAGGTGCAACCCACAATGAAGACTGTGGTCTTTGATCATCATCAGTAAGTATTTTAAGTCCTCTTTGCTTTCAGCAAGCAAGGTTGTATCATCTGCATATGGCAGGTTGTTAATGAGTCTTCCTCCAATACTGATGCCATGTTTTTCTTCATATAATCCAGATTCTCAAATTGATTGCTCAGCATACAGGTTGAATAAGTATGGTGAAAGAATTCAGTGCTAGTGTACGCCTTTCCTGATTTTAAATCTTTAAAATTCAGTGTTCCTGTTTTCTGTTTGAACAACTGCCTCTTTGTCTATTTACAGGTTCCTCAGGAGCACAATTAAGTGTTCCAGAATACTCATTCTCCCCAATACTGTCCATAGCTTGCCATGACCCACATAATCAAACGCCTCTGTGTAGTCAGTAAAGTACAGGTAAACATCTTTCTGGTACTCTCTGCTTTCGGCCAAGATCCATCTGATACCAGTGATGATATCCCTCATTCCACATCCTCTTCTGAATCCTGCTCGAACCTCTCGAAGTTCTCTGTCAGTATATGGTTGCAGCCATTTAAAAATTAACGTTAGCCAAAATTTGTTTGCATGGGATAGTAATGATATTGTATGATGATTTCCTCATTCTATTGGGTCACCTCTGTTTGGAATGAGCACAAATATAGTTCTCTTCTAGTCAGTTGGCCGGGTAGCTGCCTTCCAAATTTCTTGGCCTAGATGAGTGAGTACCTCCAGTGCTTCATCAGTGTGTTGAAAGATTTCAATTTGTAGTTCATCAATTCCCATAACCTTGTTCTTGGTCAATGCCTTCAAAGCACCTTGGACTTCTTCCTTCAGTACCATTGGCTCTTGATCATATGGTACCTCTTGAAATGGTAGAACATCAACCATTTCTTTTTGGTAGAGTGGCGCCTCTGTATTCCTTCCATCTTCTTTTGATGGTTTCGGCACCATTCAATATTCCCATAGAATCCTTCAATACTGAAAGTCGAGACTTGAATTTTTTCTTTAGTTCTCTCAGCTTGAAGAATGCTGAATATATTCCTCCTCCCTTTTGGTTTTCTAACAGCAGGTCTTTGCATAGTTCATTATAATATTTGACTTCGTCTTCTTGAGTCGCTCTCTGAAACTTTTTATTCAGCTTTTTTACTTCCTCAATTCATCCATTTTCTTTAGCACATCTAAGCTTGAGAGCAAGTTTCAGAGTCACTTCTGACATCCGTTTGGTCTTTCCCTTCTTTCTTGTCTTCTTAATGACCTTTTGCTTACTTGCTGTATGAAGTTCTTGATATTATCCCACAACATATCTGGTATTTGGTCTTTAGTGTCTAGTGCATCAAATCTGTTCTTTGGGTGATCTCTAAATTCAGGTGGGATATGTTCAAGGTCATAATTTGGCTCTCATGGACTTGTTTTCAGCCTGAACTTGCATATGAGCCTCTGATGGTCTATTCCACAGCTTGCCCATGGCCTTGCTTTGGCTGATGATATGGAGTTTTTCCACCATGTCTTTCCACAGATGTAGTCAATTTGATATCTATGTATTCCATTTGGTGAGGTCCATGTGTAGAGTTGGCTTTTATGTTGTTTAAAAAGTGTTTGCAAGAGTTCATTGG
The DNA here is from genome assembly GCF_000296735.1 of Chrysochloris asiatica. Taxonomy (NCBI): domain Eukaryota; kingdom Metazoa; phylum Chordata; class Mammalia; order Afrosoricida; family Chrysochloridae; genus Chrysochloris; species Chrysochloris asiatica. The sequence goes on from NW_006408622.1 coordinate 10,526,220, forward strand.
TCTTGCAAAATTCTATCATGCAATCTCCAGCATCATTTCTATCACCAAGGCCATATTTTCCAACTAGTGATCCTTCCTCTTTGTTTCCCACCTTTGCATTCCAATTACCAGTAATTATCAATATATCTTGATTACATGTTTGATCAATTTCAGACTGAAGAAGTTGATAGAATTCTTCAATTTCATCATCACTGGCTTTAGTGGTTGTTGTATAAATTTGAATAATAATGGTATTAACTGGGCTTCCCTGTAGGTGCATGGATATTATCCTATCACAGACAGCATTGTATTTCAAGACAGATCTTGAATTTTTTTTTTTTTTTTTTATGATCAGTGTGACACCATTCCTCTTCAATTTGTCATTCCCACATAGTAAACCATGTGATTGTCAGATTCAAAATGGCCAATACCTGTCCATTTCAGCTCACTAATGCCTAGGATATAAATGTTTATGCATTCCATGTCATTTTTGACAACTTCCAATTTTCCTACATTCATACTTCTTACATTCCATGTTTCAATTATTAATGGATGTTTACAGCTGCTTCTCTTTAATTTGAGTTGTGTCCCATTAGCAAATAAAGTCCCTAAGGCTTTACTCCATTTGCATCATCAAGGTCAACTCTATTTTGAGGAGTCAGCTCTTCCCCAGTTGTATTTCGAGTGCCTTCCAACCTGAGGAGCTCATTTCCTGGCAGAATATCTGACAATATTCTGGTGCTTTTCATTATGTTTCAATATTCAGTACTCTAGTGCTGACAGTGTTCCACTATTACTCATATGGTTTTTCAGTGACTAAATATTTCACAGTAGTTCATCTTTCATTCTTCCTAGTCTGTTTTTGTCTGGAAGCTCAGCTGAAATCTGTCCACCATGGGTGACCCTGCTGGTATTTAAAATACCCGTGGCCTAGCCTCCAGAATCACAGCCACCACAGTATGACAAACTGACAGACACGTGATGGCTGATGTCCATAGGAAGGTCTAAAAACAACCCCAAGCTCCTATTGTTTTATGTACTTTTTAAAAGTTTCTGAGTAATAATGGTTTCTTTAAATTGCATGTTGGTGGTTCAAATTCACCAGCCACTCCTTGGAAATCCTATACAGGGTTGCTATAAGTTGGAACCAACTCAACAGCACTTAACAACCACAACAAGGTATTTCGACCCTCTTTCCATATTGAGACTTATCTTGATTTGATACAGGACTAAGGAGATGAGCCCCTTGGTAAATCCACATTCTAAACTTCTGCTTATAAGACACTCCTTGCTGGAGCTGGGTTGTAGAGGCCACAGCCTCATGATGGGTGGGATTTCTAGGTGTTGAGAACAGGTAATAAGTTAACTGCCCAGGAGATGACAGGCAGAATCCAAGGAAGGACATCAAGTAGCATGAGGAAAGCGTTTGTTGTTGTTGTTAAGTGCCATTGAGTCCATTTCAATCCATAGCGACCCTGCATCGGGCTTCTGAGGCTGTAAATCTTTACAGGAGCAGAAAGCCTCATCTTTTTCCTGCGGAACCGCTGCGAGTTTCAAGCTGCTGACCTTGAGATTAGCAGCCCAATTTGTAACCACTACGCTATCAGAGCTCCTTAAGGAAAGTGTAGGACTCTTCATAATCATTTTATCTCTGTGGTCTATGCCTTTGTAACCTGGGTGTGACTTCTGATATCACATCATATTTCCCTCAAGCGATGCATGTACCCTACGTTTCCTTTTCACTGTGTGTGTGTGTCTGTTAGGAATTGAATTGTGTCCTCCCCAAATTACGCTGAAATCCTACCCTCTGTACCTGTGAATGAGATCCTATTTGGAAATTCACCTACTCCTCACTTATCAATGGTCTCATTATCTAACATTTGGCATTTATAACAACAGTAAAAAGTCTGCTGAATATTTTGCACATTACTAATGTACATCTGTCTGGTAATAGCAAACACCAGGGTATGAGGCAAGAGGTGTGAACTAACACTGGCAGTGATATCAGGTTAACGTTATACGACAATTTGGTTGTGCCATAATTCGTAGTGATCTGGCAGTTATATAATGATGTAATCTGGCAGTCATATAATGATGTAATCAGGCAGTCATGTAATGATGTAATCTGACAGTTATGTAATGATGTAATCTGACAGTTATGTAATGATGTAATCTGGTAGTTATATAATGATGTGATCTGGTAGTTATATAATGATGTGATCTGGTAGTTATGTAATGATGTGATCTGGTAGTTATATAATGATGTAATCTGGCAGTTATGTAATGATGTAAACTGACAGTTATGTAATGATATAAACTGGCAGTTATATAATGATGCAATCTGGTAGTCACATAATGATATAACCTGACAGTTATGTAATGATGTAAAATGGCAGTTATGTAATGATGTAATCCGTTAGTTATATAATGATGTAATCTGGCAGTTATATAACGGTGAAATCTGGCAGTTCTATAATGATGTAATTTGGCAGTTATGTAATGATGTAAGGTGGCAGTTATATAATGATGCAATCTGGCAGTTATGTAATAATGCAGTCAGCCTTCATTTTGTGATCTGATGTGGTATTCCTCCATTTTTGCATAATGCCAGTTTTTATATAACAACTGGGTCTTTGGAACCCAGCCATGTTGATAGTGAGAAGTGGGTGTAGATGTTTTTTTATAATGTTAACAAGGTCCTACTGGAGTAGGATGAGTCCTAACTTAGTCCCTTCGGAATGATATCACATAAAGAGGAATACAGACACAGAGACACATACAAGGAGGAGAGACCATGTGATGAAAATAGACTGTAAGTTAAGGAATGCCAAGGAACACTTAAGGCTACTGGCACTGTGGGATAATCCACTGGACCGCAAGGTCGGTTTGAATCTCAAGGTTGGCAGTTTAAATTCACCAACTGCTCCTTGGAGACCTTATACAGGGTTGCTATGAGTCAGAAGTAACTCAATGGCACTTAACAACAGCAACAACTGAATAAAAAGGAGTCTCTCCTGCAGTCATTGTCTTTTTAGCCTCCAGAACTGTGAGAAAAGAAATTTTAATTCTCAAAACCACTCACTTGTGTTTTTATGTTATGACAGCATTAGGGGAGTAAGATGGAGTACTTAAGGGGGAGCTTGGACAGTCCAGAGACTGTCTAAATGTCATTCTTATATATATACATATTTTTTAGGATAATAATGCCCAGACATATTTTTAAGTGGCTTTCTGGTTATAGTTTTGTGTGTGTGTGCTTTTCATTATTAAGAGTTTATTGGATATGGTAAATGGTTCTTTTCTTTCTTTCTTTGAAAATTTTATTATGTTTTAGGTGAAAGTTTCCACAGCAAATGAGTTTCCCCATCCATACATTAATATAGTTTATTATCCCACACAGTGTGTCAGCATTTCCTCCATTTCTATCCTGTCTTCCCATCTCCAGTCTTCCAGTTACCCTGTTCTTCCTTGCTTTCTCATCTTTGCTTGTGGGTAAATGTTTCCTGTTTGTTCTCTAATATTTGATTGTTCTAAAAGATCTATTCTTCATGGGTGTTATTGCTTGTTTTATTTGTTATTGTTAACTGCTGTCCAGTAGTTCCGACTCATAATGGCCCTGTATAAGGATTTCCAAGTAGCGACTGGCTGGTGGGTTTAAACTGCTGACCTTGTGGTCCAAACCATCCTTAGGGCCCATTGCTTATTCTACAGCACACACCAGGACTCCATTTATTTTATAGACTAATCTAGTATTCAGCTGGACTCCTGGTGTGATGCTCTTGGATGAACACTGGACTGTGAACCACAAGATCGGTAGTTCAAACCCACCAGCTGCTCCTCAGAAACCCTCTACAGGGTCGTTATGAGTCAGAACTGACTCATTAGCATTTAACAGTAACAATTATTCAGCTGAAAGATGACCTCTAGGAGTGGAATGAGGGGACTTCAAAAAGTTCATGGATAAGAATTAAAAAATAATATTTTAATTAAAAGGTAATTTTTTTCATGAACTTTTTGAAACCCCTTAGTATTGTGCTTTATTTCTGAGATGTATTCCCCTCCCAGTACCAACCTCTTTTCCCTTAGCAAAAAACTCCAAACTCATTGCTATTGAATTGGTTCTGACTTATAACAATCCTATTGGACCGAGTGGAACTTCCCCATAGGGTTTCCAAGGGCGTCCTGGTGTGGTGCTGTAGGAACATTCTACTGCAAGGTTGGTGGTTCAAACTTACCAGATGCTTCTCGGAAGCCCCTATACAGGGTCGCTATGACTTGGAACCCACTCGACAGCACTTAACAACAACCACAAATCTTCACAGAGGAGTCCTGGTGTGGCACTGTAGGATAAGCACTGGACTGAAAAGTCCGTTTGAACTGCAAGGCTGGCAGTTCAAATCTACTAGCTGCTCCACTATGAGTTGAAACTGACTCAGCAACACTAAACAACAGTCTTTATGGAAATAGACTGCCTCATTTTTTTGCCGGTAAAGCTGCTGTGAGTTCTAAATGCTAACTTTTCAACTAGCAGCTGAGCGCTTAACCACCACTCCTCTACGGAGCCTTTGTTCTTCCTTGTTGTTGTTAAGTGCCATTGAGTCAGTTCTGACCCATAGCGACACTGTATAGGGTTTCCAAGGAGCGGCTCATAAGCTTGAACCCCTGTTCATATGCTCTACTAATTTGAAAGAATCCGAGTTTTCATCTTCTTTTGCTCTTAGCGTTCATTAAAACTCAAATGTTCTCTTTGCTCAAAATCCCTTGGATTGCTGGCCTTTTTCTTATTTTCTTATCTCAAATAGGCAGACCTGGATTTCTGAGACCTGTTTCCTTGGGAGGTGACAAGACTTAAAAGTTCTACCTGTAAACGAAGTGGCAGGAGAGGCCAGATCCATGCCAGTGGGCATGGGGTGAAAGGTCAGGAATACACTTGGTATTTGCTGGCACAGGATAGTTCTTGGCAAAGGTCATCACTAAATTAGGGCCCATAAGGCAATCTGACTCATGGGTTCTTGGCAGGATCAAATGAGATAAGATTTCTGAAACCACTTTGTAACATGTAAAGATCATTGTTGTTGTTGTTAAGTGCCATCAAGCCGGTTATAACATTAATTAGCAAAGCCACCCACATCCCACAGAAAGGTCACTGGATGGGAAGTAAGGAGACCTGGGTCTGCTACCAACTTGCTGGTTGTTGTTGTTGAAGTGCCATTGAGTTGGTTCCAACTCATAGCAACCCTGTATAGGGTTTCCAAGGAGCAGCTGGTGAGTTTGAACTGCTGATCAAACTGACCTTTAGGTAGTTCAAACTGACCTTTAGGTAGTTCAAACTGACCTTTAGGTAGTTCAAACTGACCTTTAGATCCAGTGCAACTTGCTGGTAGTGAGTAACAAGTTTCCTTCTTATGATAAGTAAATAAATGAACAATAAAAATAAAAATAGAAATTTGATATATTTATTTGTTGAATGCTTTTTCTTGTTTGGAATGTTTCTGGATGCTAAGGATACTTTGTTGTTGTTATTAGGTGCTGTCAAGTCAGTTCTGACCCATAGAAACCCTGTATAAGGTTTCCAAGGAGAAGGAAACATAGATAAACAAAATAGACGAGTTTCCCTAGAATGTACATCCACAAGGGAAGATAAACAAACAGAGCTTCTGGTGTGGTGCTACAGGATAAGTGCAGGACTGCAAGGTTGGTTTGATCCACAAGGTCAGTGGTTCAAACTCACTGTTCTCTCTTCAGAAACCCTACACTGGGTGGCTGGGAGTTGGAGCCTACTCAACAGCACGTAACAACAACAATAAATAAATAAATAACACAGCTAATCCTGGTGGATTGAATACATGCATTTTTCATTTGCTCCTTCTTGAAATCCAAGTAAAACAATAAGGATCTCTTTAGAAAGGTATTGAACACATACATAAGGAGAGAGAAAGAGAGCCAATGCGCTACGATCAAAATTTTGGAAGCTGGAAAGAACCCGAATGAGTGGTAACTTAGCAGGCATATGAAAGCTGAAGTCTAAGCCAAGACTCCAGCAAGGTTCTACTGCAGAACCCACATGAGGCTCTCAATATGAACTGGAAGTAACAGGTCTCTCTGGAAATGAAGATGAAAAGCAAGCTTGCATAAAAAGATAGGTTGAAAGTCCATTTATGAATAATTTTCAGAGACCAGCCAAGGAGGCAAGATGGCAACATAAACAACTGCATGCTTCCATCCCCCAAGCAAAACTGGGTGAATTTATGGTCTCAGAAATCTGGAAACCAATCTAAGAATTACAGCATCTAAGCTAATACTGAATTTAGAAAAATCCTGCTCTTATCCAAAGGAACACTTCCCATTTTTTCTTCTACTGTAGACGCTTCTTCTCAACTCCAGTAGTAGGTGCTGGGGTAGAGGCTGCTCCTGCCCCCTAGAACTGTAAACTGTGCTCCCAGATGGTTGTGTTTGCTGGCTCAAAAACGTGTGGAACAGGCTTTGCTTTGGCTAGCAGACTGTTGTGTTAGTCTATTCATATCTGTGGACTGAAGGACTGAGGAAGTGATCCCATTGGACTGGCCAACATCCACGCTCCTGCAAGACCTGGATAGGGGAAAAGTACTGAGCAAAACCTCACAGGCAGTGCCCACACTTAAGTACACAAGACAAATTAGTGTGGTTGAAGCACACCAAAGCACAGAGTCTGCTTCTAAGGGCTGAAGGAGAGAAACTAGTGTGAGAATGTCTTTCCGAATTCAGAGCATTCAAAGCAATGTGCAATCATGCAAAATGACAGAGTGTTCTAGAGGCTTATCCTCCTACTTAATGACAACAGCACTGAAAACATCAATTGAATAAACTGTTTTGGAACTCTGGAACGGAATCAGACAGGTCAACCAGGGGAGTGCATGATGAAGAACCAAAGTGTTGATCCCCCTTAGTTGAACCATGTGTACGAACCAGCTGTCTACCATCTTCCATTCCTGTATGGTGGTGGAGTTGTAGGCTCATGTTCCCAGGCAAACTGCAACCCCGTATAGGATTCCCAAGGCTGTAAATCTTTATGGGAGCAGAAAGCTTCTTTTTTCTCCTGAGGAGTTGGTGGTGAATTAGAACTTCTGACCTTGCAGTTAGTTAATGAGTAACCCACTATGCTACCAAGAATCCTTCCTAGACAAGCTAAGTAGTGCCATTTCAGGCAGTGGGTACCTTGTCCTCCCAAGGATTTGGTGCTACAGTAGATGAACAGTTGGGATAGCCTGATAGTATCTGAGTGCTGGATATAGAATATTGCAGCAATTTAGCCCTCTTCTAGAAATCGTTGTAATCCACTGGCAGATTAAAAGGGCTAGAGCACTCTCTAGTGAAATCTATCAAGCCACTGACTGACTACAGAGATAACAGAATCCGAACACATACTTTCTAAAAATTAGCTTGGAGAAATCATTGAAACAATTTAATATGATCACCTATGTTCATTGCAACATTATTCAAAAAAGGAAAACAAAGAAACATCCTAAGTGTCCTTTAGTGGATGAATGGATAAGTAAAATATGTTGTATATGCACAATGAAATACTGTTGTTGTTAAGTGCTGTGGAGTCAGTTCTGACCATAACGACATTGTATAGGGTTTCTGAGGAGTGACTGGTGAGTTTGAACAGTTGACTTTGAGGTTCAAACTGATCTTGAGGTCAAGTGCTTATCCTATGGTGCCAACACAATGAAATTCTACATGACCATAATGAAGAATGATGAGTCCACAAAACATAACATGGGTAACTTGTAGAATCCAAAATGCTAAGTGAAGTAAAGTAATCACAGAAGGACAAATATAATGTATTATCCCACTTTTATAAAATGACAAAAATACATACATATACAGAGAACAATGTTAATTGGTGGTTACCAGGGGTGGACAGGGTGAGGTAGGGAGAATCACTCTCTGGATTGATACTGTTATTTTTGGTGAAGGTGAAAGTAGCACAGAATGTGGGTGTAATTGAGCACAGCTTAACCAAAGTAAACCATGCCACTAAGAAATGCACAAGAGAAAAGGATGTTTGTGCTAAAGACTGTGACATATAAAATTTGACAACACCAACAATAGCAAAAAAAAGAGTGTATGGTCATATACTTAGGTGTACGTGCATATATATGTGTGATTAGGTATAAGTGTGCACTTATGTATACACAGAAGAATCTATATGTACATGTTTATACATATACATGTGTGAACACATACATATTTGATAGAGAACACAGTTACAGATACTTCTTAAACACAACCAAAAATCCTGAGATAGATTTTCTGGCTTTGAAGGCTTAGGACCATAGTCTCTTGTCTCATGAGACAACCCAATCAACGGACATGCTCACAAAGATTATGTTTGGCATCTTAGTGAGATGAGTAGTATCTGGGGTCTTAAGAATTTGTAAGCAACCATTTAAGATACAACTTTTGGTCTCTACTCATTGAGAAGAAACTAGTCTACAGGTCTAATTGCCTTTAGTAACAGGGTCACGCAGAGTAGACAGGTTTTAGTGAAGCATTCAGACTAACACAGACTAATCAGAAGGGGAGGTGAACCACTTCTTAATGGTTGTTATTGTAAAGTGTTGTTGCATCGATTCCGACCCACAGCAACCCTATATAGGGTTTCCAAGGAGCAGCTGGTGAGCTTGAACCACCTACCTTGCAGCTCAAATGACTTTACAGTCTGACGCATTAGCCCACAGCACCACACCAGGACTCCACTTAATGGTTAGCCACTAAAAAGTTGTCTGATACCATGCCTGGGATGAGTCCCTGGGGTTGGAAGACTATCAAAGTACGACCGAGGAAGAGCTGCCTCCTTAAAGTGAAGTTGACCTTCATGATATGAATGGAGCAAAGCTTCTGGGACTTTCATTTGCTGATGTGGCACATCTAAAAATGAGAAGAAACAGCTGCAAACTTCCATTAATAACTGGAATGTGGAACATATGAAATATGAATCTAGGAAAACTGTATGTCTTCAAAAATGAAATGGAACACATCAATATCCGAGGCATCAGTGAGCTGAAATGAACTGGAATTGGCCATCTTGAATCAGATTATCATGTGGTTTACTATGTTGGGAATGACAAATTAAAGGGAATGGAGTAGCATTCATTGTCAAAAGAGCGTTTAAAGATCTTGAAGTACAATGCTATCTGTGATAGCATAATATCCATATGCCTACTAGGAAGAGCAGTTAATAACATGATTATTCAAATTTATGCACCAACCACTAAAGCCAGTAATGATGAAAATGAAGAATTCTACCAACTTCTTCAGTCTGAAATTGATCAAGCATGCTATCAAGATATGTTGATAATTACTGGTAATTGGAATGACAATCTTGGAAACAAAATGGAAGGATAGGTGGTTGGAAAATATGGCCTTGGTAACAGAAATAATGCTGATGATCCCATGATAAAATTTTGCAAGACCAATGGCGTATTAATTACAAATATCTTTTATTATTATTTTTCAATAACATAAAAGGTGATGGACTGTACATGTGGACCTTACCAGATGAAATGCACAGGAATCAAAGGGACTGCATCTGTGGGAAGAGGCGATGGAGAAGCTCAATGTCATCAGTCAAAACAAGGTCAGAGGCTGACTATAGACTAGACCATCAATTGTTCATAGGCAATTTTAATGACATATACAAAGACCTGAGGTTAGAAAACCAAATGAGAAGAATGCCGCATTTCTCAAGCTGAAAGAACTGAGAAAAACTTCAAGCCTTGGGTTGTAACACTGAAGGATTCTAATAGAGCCCTAATGTGGTGCTATAGGATCAGTACTGGGCTGCTGACCACAAGGTCTGTAGTTCAAACCCATCAGCATTCCTCTGAAGCCCTAGACAGGGTCACTATGATTTGGAATTGACTCAGTGGCACTTAACAATAACAACAACAAATGCCCAAAATATTGAATGATGCAGGAAGCATTAAAAAGAGATGGAAGGAATACACAGTCACTGTACCAGAAAGAACTGGTTGATGCTCAACCATTTCCAGAGGTAGCATAAAATCAAGAACCGATGGTACTGAAGGAAGAAGTCTACACTGCACTGACGGCATTGGCAAAAGACAAGACTCCAGGAATTGATGGGATACAAATTGAAATGTTTGAACAAACTGATTAAGTGCCAGAGGCACTCACTCATCTACACCAAGAAATTTTGAAGACAGTTACCTGCCCAACTGATTGGAAAAGTCCGATATTTGTGCCAATTCCTAAGAAAGATGACCCAATCCATTGCAGAGATCATCGAACAATATCGTTAATATCACATACAAGTAAAATTTTGCTGAAGCTAATTTAAAAATGGTTGCAGCAGTACATTGGCAGGAAGGAAGTTGCCAGAAACTCAAGTCTGATTCAGAAGAGGACATGGAACAAGGGATATCCTTGCTGGTATCAGATAGATGTTGACTGAAAGTAGAGAATACCAGACAGTTTACTTGTGCTGTTTTGAAAAACAAGGGCATTCAATTGTAAACTATGTGGATCATATCAAATTCTGGACTGTGAAGAATGTGTATTCCAGAATACTTAACTGTGCTCGTGAGGAGCCTGTTTGTAGAACAAGAAGCAATCATTTGAACAGAACAAAGGGATATCGAATGGTTTAAAATCAGGAAAGGCTTGTGCCAGGATTATGTTCTTTCAGCAAACTTCAATCTGTAAGATGAGCAAATAATTCTAGGAACTGTATTGTATGAGGAAGAACATGGCATCATGATTGGAGGAAGATTTCTTAACAACTTACAATATACAAATGACACAATCTTGCTTGCTGGAAGTAAAGAGGACTTGAACTACTTACTGATGAAGGTCAAAGACTACAGTCTTCAGTATGGATTTCAACTCAATGTAAAGAAAACAAAATCATTACAATGGGTCAATGAATAACATCAAGATAAATGGAGAAAAGATTGAAGTTGTCAAGACTTCATTTTTTTTTTTTTTACTGAATAAATATTTTATTGTGTATTGAGTGATATTTTACATGGGGAAACATTAGTTTTACATTCATTCTATTGTACATCGTTTCATTGCCTTAGTTACCATCCCGTCCATGCATCAACCCCCAGTGAAAGGGTACACCTTGCATGACCCCACCCCCACCCCCACCGCCCCATTGTCCTCAGCACTCAGCCCCTTTCCCTTTCTGGGTCTCAACTCCTCAGCCACTCCATCTCCTCACATCATCCTCTCTGCCTTCATCTCAGGCCTCACTGCTTTTCTGGGTGGGGTCCCGCTCTCCGGTCTTCTCTGTTGATGGTCCCAGGGCCTTCCGCTTCTAGACTGAAAAGTTAGTCACTCCCCTCTT
>NW_006408622.1:10538374-10545763 GCF_000296735.1 Chrysochloris asiatica
TTGAAGTTGAACAAGGAATAAGGAAGACCATAGAAATATCAATGCATTTGAGTTATGGTGTTGGCAAAGAATATTAAAAGTATCATGGATTACCAGAAGAACAAAATATCTTTGTTGGAACAAGTGCTTCCATAGTGCTCCTTAGAAGTGATGATGGAGAGATTTCATCTGTCTTACTTTGGACATGTTATCAGGAGGGACCAGTCCCATATTATGCTTGGTAAAGTTATTAAAATTTTGCCACACTTGCTTCTTTTACTCCCTTTCATTTTACTTTTTTCTGCTTTTAATAAAAAGTCAAAGATGTCAACTATAACATCATGTCATATTAGTTTTACAGACTTGGTATGTACCTCAAACATCAGTCTGCTTTGTTCTCTTCAATATGATTAGACAAGCAAAGATTATTAAATATACAATGATGAGACAAGCACAGAAAAAGGCAACTTGAAATAAATAAATAGGAGATGATTTTGCAAAAGGAAAAGTTACGATTTCTATCCTCAAAGAGATGAGGGAGGATACTACAACCATGAAACAAGATCAGAATGCTATGAAAGGGATAAAAAGAATTCTCAGGAAAAAAATGATAGCAAACATGAAAAATTCAATAGAAACTTTGGAAGGTGAATTTGATGAAATTTCAAAGAAAATCGAGCAAAAAATGGAGAGATGTAAAAATGTGGACTGAAGTGCACCTGACCAAGCCATGGTATTTTCAATATCTTCATACACATATGAAAGTTGTACAATGAATAAAGAAGACTGTAGAAGAATTGATACATTTGAGTTGTGGTGTGGGAGAAGAATATTAAAAGTACCATGGACTGCCAGAAGATCTAACAAATCTGTGTTGGAAGAAGTACAGCCAGAAAACTTCTTCAAAGCCAAGATGGCGAGACTTCATCTCTCATACTTCGGACATATGATCGGGAGGGACCAGCCCCTGGAGACGGACAGTTAAAACCAACCACCTGCTTGGAAGATGTGATAGTCAGATTAAAAATGACCAATACCAGTCCATTTCAGCTCATTAATACCTAGGTTATCCATGCTTATGTGTTCCATTTCATTTTTGACAAGCTTCAATTTTTCTACATCCATACTTCATGCAGTCTTTGTTCTAGTTATTAATGGATGTTTACAGCTGTTTCTCTTATTTTGAGTTGTGCCTGATCAGCAAATGAAGGTCCTGAAGGCTTTACTCCATTCGTATCATCACAGTCAACTCTACTTTGATGACGCAAGTCTTTCCCAGTCGTATTTTGAGTGGCTTCCACCCTGAGGGGCTCGTATTCTGGCACTATATCTGATGTTCTTCATCATGCTTTAATAATCAATATTCTGGTGCTATCTGAAAGTGTTCCACTGTTATTCATAAGATTTTCAGTGACTAAATATCCTAAAATAAATGGTTTCTCCTTCTTCCTAGTCTATCTTCATCTGGAAGCTCATCTGAAACCTGTCCACCACGGTTGACCTTGCTGGTACTTAAAATACTGATGGCATGATTTCCAGAATCACAGCAACATGCAAGTCACCACAATACGACAAACTGACAGACGAGTGTTGGTTCACTACCTAGGAACTCCTGAATTAGTGATAAGTATGTAGAAAACCAAATAAAGGAAAAAAATAAGGCACTAGGGAATGGTGGGGAAAGGTGTGCAGGATAATAAAAGAAGCTGTGGTTTACTATAGTGTCACAGTGAATAACAAACATCTACATACTAACAATAAAGTAAATGTACACAATTATGACGCAAATTTATGAGGAAGACTCAGGTATGTAGAATGTATGCATCAAGAGAGGAAGGAGCTATATCCTTTTCTACTACATGGCAAAGTTATCAGAAAAAAACCTAATACTGAAAAATGAAGAAGTGTCATAAAATAAGTAAGATCATTAAAGACATGCAGGTATTTCATTGAAAAGAGGTGAAAACACTTGTCCCTTTTTGTTGTTAAGTGCTGTTGAGTTGATTCCAACTCATAGCGACCCTGCATAGGGTTTCCAAGGAGTGGCTGGTGAGCTTGAACTGCCAACCTTGTGGTTCAAGTCAACCTTGCAGTCTAGCGCATTAACCCTTGTTGTTGTTGTTGTGAAATGCCGTCCAGTTGGTTCCGACCCATAGTGGCCCTGTATAGGGTTTCTAAGGATCAGCTTGTGAGCTTGAACGTCTAACATTGCAGTTCAAATGGCTTTGTAGTCTAGTGCATTAACCCACAGGCCACACCAGGACTCTGCATTAACCCTTGTTGTTGTTGTTGTGAAGTGCCGTCGAGTTGGTTCTGATCCATAGCGACCCTGTATAGGGTTTCTAAGGAGAAGCTGGTGAGCTTGAACTTCCCACCTTGCAGTTCAAACAGCTTTGCAGTCTGGCGTATTAACCCACAGCGCCACACCAGGACTCCTGCATTAACCTTTTGTTGTTTTTGTTAGGTGCCATCGAGTCAGTACCGACTCATAGCGACCGTAAGCACAACAGAAACACTGCCTGATCCTGGGCCAACCTCACAATTGTTGCCATGCTTAAGCCTATTGATGCTGCCACTGTGCCAATCCATCTTGCTGGGGATCTTCCTCTTTTTCTCTGACCCTCCACCTTACCAAACATGATATCCTTCTCCAGTGACTGGTCCCTCCTGACGATATGTCCAAAGTAGGAGAGACGAAGATTGGTCATCCTGGCCTCCAAGGAGCACTCTGGCTGTACTTCTTCCAACACAGATCTATTGGTTCTTTTGGCAGCCCATGGTATTTTCAATATTCTCCTCCAACTCCATAACTCAAAAGCATCAATTCTTCTACAGTCTTCCTTATTTACTGTCCAGCTCTCGCATGCATATGAGGTTATTGAAAATACCATGGCTTGGGTCAGGCGCACCTTAGTCCTCAAGCTGACATCTTTGCTCTTCAACACAGGGTAGATGATCATGGTGGTGGAAGAGGGTGATTGATGCTGGTTTTCATGGCAAATAATTTGACTCATTAAATTAAATGCACATATAACTTTTATAAAAATAACAAGTAAAACAAAAAAATAGATTCTATCAGCTAGTAATAAATATCAGGAGGCCAATAACTCAAGATATGTGAATAAGAGTATCAGATGTAGGTCATTTTGGATTGGGCAGGGAGGAGGAGCTCTTGACAAATTAAATTTGAATTGCAGGCCAAAAGATGTGGATCAGCTATGTGAAAATCAGAGGAAAGACAGATCCGGGTAAAGGAAACAGGTGCAAAGGTCCTGTGGCAACAATGAGCCTAGCAAGTTCTTGGTAAAGAAAGGAAAGAATAAAATGATTCAGAAAACAAGCAAGAGAGAGAGGTTGAAGGTCAAAGTCTTGCTGGCCTTGAGAAAGAATTGAGTTTTTATTCTGTGGACTACAGAAATCCCTTGGAAACTTTAAGCAACGCGGCTCTAATTGCATTGTAAGAAAATTTCCGTGTAACAAGTGCTTGGTTAGTGGGTGCAGGGTGAGAGATATTGTCCCAAGTGCTTCTGTATATGATATTAAGCTCATTTCTCTGGCTAGTCTCAATTTTCTTTTTTCATGCAGAAAACTAAAGCACAGAGAGGCTGAGTTGCACATTGCTGAGTCAGGAATCAGACTCAGTAAAGACTTCACTTTGCTTGGATCCACCATAAACACTCACGAAAGCAGCAGCCAAGAAATCAAATGATGTATTACATTAGGCAAATCTGCTGCACAAGACCTTTTTAAAGTGTTGAAGAGCTAAGATGTCAGCTTGAGGACTAAGGTGCACCTAACTCAAGCCATGGTATTTTTAATAACCTCATATGCATGTGAAAGCTGGACAGTGAATAAGGAAGACCGTAGAAGAACTGATGCATTTGAGTTATGGTGTTGGAGGAGAATATTGAAAATACCATGGTCTGCCAAAAGAACCAACAGATCTGTGTTGGAAGAAGTGTAGCCAGAGTGCTCCTTGGAGGCCAGGATGACCAATCTTCGTCTCTCATGCTTTGGACATATTGTCAGAAGGGACCAGTCGCTAGAGAAGGATATCATGTTTGGTAAGGTGGAGGGTCAGAGAAAAAGAGGAAGACCCCCAATGAGATGGATTGTCAAAGTAGCAGCATCAATGGTCTCAAATGTAACAATGGTTGTGAGGTTGGCCCAGGACCGGTCAGTGTTTCGTTCTGCTGTGCATAGTGTCACTATGCGCCATTACCAACTCAATGGCACCTAACAACAACAACAACAACAACCCACTTCGACCTCTGAAGACCCTTTAATGCTGGTCCAATGGAGAATCAGATGTACCTGAATAACTTTTTAAAATAGTAAATACCCAAGTACTAACATTTTTAGAAGCTTTCAGGTGATTCTGAAGCGTAGCCTGGGTTGAGACTCATTGTACTGTAGGCTTTCTAAGATTACCCCAAGCTTCACAATTCTGTCCTCACACCTCCATTTCTGTTTCAGGTCAGTGGACTCTTGGGCAACATGGCTGGCTGTTGGTTCCCTCCTTGGCCTGTCGTTCCTTTTTTAGAACCCAAGCATCGTGCCTCTCCCCAAGCCACGACTCCTTCCCAGAACCCACCTTTTCTTGCAGGTCTCTACTCTCAGTATTTGGGTGCCTTGTTCTCCCTACTTCCTTCCTTTTCTCAGAACCTCAGTGGTCAGTCATCACGTCCCTCCCCAACTTTGTATACCAAACCACTGTACCCCACACGAATCACATTTCCTGCTCTCCTTTCTCAATGAGATAAGAAAGAGGGAGGAAGAAAAAGAAAAGAATGTCTTGTTTTGACAGGGAGTCTGAGCCCTGAACCAGGAACCAGAAGACCCTCTTGATGAGGACTCTTGATGTGTTATTTCACATCTCTGAGCCTCAGCTTCCTTAATCAGGGGTAAAAATACTTGGTGTGTTTCTTACTTTGTTTGAGATCCACCATGAACTTGTCCACTCCTTCAGTTGTCTTTAGCCTCAGTCACCCAGCCTTCTTTCTGGTCCTTGCACAAACTCAGTTTGATCAAGCTTTGCTCTTGCCTTGAACCCTTCACTTGGAACATTCTTCCCCCAGTTCTTGGCATATGTTATTTCTTTAGTCACAGCTCAAATGTCACCTTAGAGAGGACATCCCAAGCCACTCTTTCAAAACTAGCCACCCACCCCATCCTCCCCAAAGTAATTCTTTTTCCTAACTCTGTTTTGTAGTCCTGGTGCGGCGCTGTGGGTTAATGCGTCAGACTGCAAAGCCGAATGAACTGTGAGGTCAGTGGTTCAAGCGCACCAGTTTCTCCTTGGAAACCCTATACAGGGTTGCCATGGGTTGGAATTGACTTAACAACAACAACAACAACTCTGTTTTACTGTCTTTAGAACATTTAGCATTACCTCAAAGTGTCTTGTTTTGGTCTACTTATCTGCCCTTCCCACTGGAATATGAGTTGTAGAGGGGTCTGTCCTTGTTCACTGTGTCTTTAGCACCTAGATCAGGGCTTGATGCATAGCTCTTGTTATTGATTCTGACTCATGACAACCCCATGCCTAACAGAACAGAACTGCTCCATGGTAGGGTCTTCTTGGAAGCAGATCTCCAGCCTGGCTTTTGCAGTACAGCTTGGTGGGTTCAAACAGCCAACCTTTAGGTTAGCAGTTGAGCACAAATCATCTGTGCCACCCGGGGACATATATGTTGTTGTTACATGCCACTGAGTCAGTTTCAATTGACAGCAACGCTGTATAGGGTTTCCAAGGCTGTAAATCTTTGTGAGAGCAGAAAATCTCATCTTTCTCTCACAAAACCGTTGGTGAGCTTGAACCAAAAACCTTGTGGTTTGCAGTCCAGTGCTCACATAGCCACCATACTCACAGAGACCTGTTTGTGGATGAATAAATGTGAATTAATAACTGTGAAAAGTCAAATGGCACATTAGACTGTTAGACGGCTAGACTCATGTAGGCTTTATTACTTAAGACATCTACATTTTTAATTGTTAAGTGCTGTTGAGTCGGTTCCAACTCATAGGTTCCAACCCTGTATAGGTGCTATGAGTGGCTGGTGGGTTTGAACCACTGACCTTGTGGTTAGCAGTCCAGTGCTTATCCTACAGAAACATCAAGATTTAGGAGCCATTTATTTACCTTCCTAATACTGTTTCCTTGAGACTGATTGTAGCTGGAGCTCAGAAGATAGTGTCTGGGCGAGTGAGCCTGAGGTAATATAAGAGTAAGTCAAAAAGTATTGCTACAGAACCATAGTAACCTTTAATAAACAAAAAATATCAAAATGTGAAACTATTGTTTGTCGACATATCCTTCATCTAGGTCTCATACTTGTGAAGGCTGTATTTCCTTCTCTCATAATGTGCTAGACTGCAAAGTCGGTTTGAGCTGTAAGGATGACGGTTCAAGTTCACCAGCCACTCCTACGAAACCCTAGACAGGGTTGTTGTTGTTGTTAAGTGCCATCGAATTGGTTTCGACCCATAGAGACCCTGTATAGGTAGAGTTTCTGAGGAGCAGCTGGTGAGCTTGAACTGCCG
Organism: Chrysochloris asiatica; assembly: GCF_000296735.1. Classification (NCBI taxonomy): domain Eukaryota; kingdom Metazoa; phylum Chordata; class Mammalia; order Afrosoricida; family Chrysochloridae; genus Chrysochloris; species Chrysochloris asiatica. Next base: position 10,544,897 of record NW_006408622.1, read on the forward strand.
ACCTTGCAGTTCAAACGCCTTTGCAGTCTGGTGCATTAACCCACAGCACCACACCAGGACTCCTTAGACAGGGTTGCTATGGGTCAAAACTGACTCAATTGCACTTAACAAGAACACCCTTCCCTGAAGGATTCTGAGCTCTTCAATTTATGCCACATCAAATGACAATTTGGGCATGCTCCAGGGACTCAAGTAGCAGAGTGGTGCTTTAGAATAGGCACTGGACTGTGAACCACAAGGTTTTTGGTTCAAGCTCACCAGTTGCTTCGTGGGAGAAAGATGAGGATTTCTGCTCTTGTAAAAATGTACAGCTTTGGAAACGCTATATAGAGTCACTATGAGTCAGGACCAATTCAATGACACTTAACAAGAACAACAAGGGACTGAAATCATGTTCCTTTTCAGTGTTCTTCGAGTTTGGGGAACAAAAGTAAGGCTGAAAGGGCAAGATCAGGGCTTACAGGGTAGGTGGGGTAAGGTTTCCCAATGACATTCCCTGTGCAGGTGCGTTGTCGTGATGGAAGGAAAAACATCAACAACAACCCTCGGCACCTATTTTCCTGGCCTTTTTCTCACCAATGCAGGTTTTTGTTTTTTTTTAAATGTTTTTTACTTACTCTTATATTACCTCAGGCTCACTCTCCCAGACACTATCTTCTGAGCTCGAGCTGCAATCAGTCTCAAGGAAACAGTATTAGGAATGTTTTATTGTGAATTATGTGATAGTTTACATGGGAGAGAACATTAGCTTTACATTCAAACTATCGTATATTGTTACATTGCCATGGTTACAATCCCCTCCATGCATCATCAAACAACCAAAGGGTGTATCCTACAAGCCTGCCCCCAGTTGGCAGCACACAACCC
>NW_006408622.1:10546738-10562687 GCF_000296735.1 Chrysochloris asiatica
GCCATTATTGTTTTGTATTTTTCCTGTCGGTCTTTCTTTCAAGAAGTATCTTCTGTTTTTCTAGCCACTCCAGGATGGTCTGCTTGTCCTTTCAAGTGGAAATTTCCCACATCAGAACATTCTGGATGGGGTTCAGGATTCCACCTATGTATGGTCTTATGCAGTGTAGAGGCTCCACAGGAAACCTCCTTCTCTGGGCACATTGTAGCCCCATTTTAGGTATTCCAATCAGTTATAGGCAGAAGACGGACTTAAAAGCTTTTTCTGTTGATATTTCTGGCTATTCCTTTCTCTTTCAAGGGAAACCAAGATTCAAAAGACAGCCAAGCATCTGAACATTATTTACCCTGTTTTGCCCATTCCAACGATGCCTCAATCCCTTTATCCCAGAGTCCTGTTGTTCCAAGGTTGTGCATACATCATTATTTATTTACCTCTGTCCCATTTAACCCATGCAAACCTGCTTAACTGTTCTCCCATCTCCCTTGTTCTTCCATTCACCAATGCAGATTTCAGTTTTCTTAACACTTCTTCCTAACAACCCCTGAGATTGCCCTGTGTCTTTAGAGAAAATCTATTAAGATTACTTCTTTGGGATCTCAAAAAGCATAGTTACCAAAACCTTCTGAACTGACTTCTTCACGTTGAATTTAACTAGCCCAGCAAATCCCCTTAGAAACCACTGCTTTGATTGTTGTTGTTGTTGTTAAGTGCCATTGGATTGGTTCCGACCCATAGCAACCTTGCATAGGGTTTCCAAGGAACAGCTGGTGAGCTTGAGCCACCGACCTTGCAGTCCAAATGACTTTGCAGTCTGATGCATTAGCCCACAGTGCCACACCAGGATTGGACCTTTTTGATTTTGAAGGCGTCCTAAGAGGCTAAGACAAATGTATTATTGAGATAAGGTGTATACAGCCCTCCACTGACCCCAGAGACTTGCTTAAATATGCTTTTTGGTGTTTTTTTTTTATAAAGTTTTTATTGTTAACTGAGTGAAAATTTACAGGGCAGATCATTAGTTTTACGTTCAACAAATCATATACTTTGTTTCATTACAATGATTATAATCCCCTATGTACCATCAGTTAACAGTATTTCTCTCTATTCATTTTAGTTCTTTTTCTTTCTTTCTTTCTTTTTAAAAACATTCAGGCAGGTATAGGAGTCCTGGTGTGGTGCTGTGGGTTAATACGTCAAACTGCAAAGTAGTTGGAACTGCAAGGTTGGCGGTTCAAGCTCACCAGCTGCTCGTCGGAAACCCTATACAGGGTCGCTATGGGTGGGAATTGACTCGACGGCACTTAACAACCACAGGCATGTATAATAAATTAAACTACAATGGACACATTCTGCAAGCCTGCCTCCTGGCTGCCCGCTCTCAGTCCCTCTAATTCCATGAACTTAGAGTCCTCAGCTGCTCCCTCTCTCCATTGTCACCATCTCTGCCTCTGTCTCTGGTGTCGCTGCTTCTCTGGATAAGGTCCCTCATTCCCCTTGTGCTCCCTTCGCTCAAATATGTTTTATTTGGCATAAACCTGTGTATATCTGAACTGGAAACTTAGTAGCAATAGTTTGTGACTTGCCCTCATAAGTAAGCTGTGGATAGCTCCTCCCTGGGTAAATTTCTGGTGATGATAATGACCTGCATTTGCAGAGCTGGCTCCCCACCCCCACAACTTGACCTCACGTCTTCCACCTGACCAGACATTCGAAACTATGCCAAGTAGGTTACTGGACTAAGCCTTCTGAGAGCTGAGAGATCTTTGGCCCAATTTCCTGGTTGAATGTGCAATTTGGACATGAGAAATGTCCTAATTTCCTGTGACTCGAGAAAAATAATGAAAAGAAAATGAGCAAAAGTATGTAACCACAGGAAGTAGGCAGAGAGAAAGACGAAGAAAGAGAATTAATGGAGACCTGAAGAAAAGAGGCAGGGAAATTTAGGGAGTGGAGTTGGAATTTTGACTGTGCGTTTTTCTCCAGTCCGTCTCTTACCGCTACCTCTGCCTCCATGATCACAGTGATCACCACAAAACCACACTGCATATGAGCTCTGGATGCGATGTGGTCACATGTGAATTTCTGATGAAAAGGGTGTGACACGTTCTTTTCCAGAAAGAGGAAATGAAACAGTCAATGCCAGGTTCCCCTTTCCTGCTGGTTGGGCCCCTAGGTCAGGTAAAGCCAACTGCCTCCACCCCTGCTTCCTGTAAGCAGCTGTAGGCTGCTGCCTGTGTTATTCATTAACTGGGCACTAATATTTCTGTTTACCCATCTGTTATTCTGATTCAGGACTCGGGATTATTCGGAGGAGACCAGCAATCTAACCAACCACCAAGAACTTCTTGGGTCAGACTCAGTCAACTGTGTTTAGCTAGTGTTTATTGTATCAAAAGCTCTGTGCTGTAGGAAGCCTGGGAAAGATGAAAGTTCTCTCAAGTAAGATGTGCTCTAGATGCCACTTGAGCATATAGTGTGCTGTGAGATTCATGCAGTAATGTGCTGGAGTGGTTCATACTGTCTTGTAAGAGCTGATTATTAGCATCTCTAGCCAGTTCTGTGTTTGGTGTCTTCATGTTGATGACAAGTGTCTGTGGTGATTATGTATACAACAGAAATTGACAAGGCCTCCCCTGCTCCCATCCTCCCCATCACAATCACAACTAAGAGCTGGTTTTCAGACATTTTCCAGTACATCACACGGAACATCCAAGTAGGAGCAAGATAGCTTCTAAGGCATCTTCCTGGTTATTTGGTCCAAAATGATTTCTTTAATTTTGTACTTTTTTGCTTAGCAAGAGCATCCATGTCCCTAAAAAACCTGAAAAACTCAGATTTTAATGAATGAGGAAACAGTTCCCACTTTCAGGGAACTACTGGCCTAATGAAAATGCTATGTGTTTGCATAGTACTCTGGTTTCTTAATTCTATCATGCACATAACCTCCTTGATCCTAACAACCATCTCCCTCCTACAATAGATCCAACTGCCAGAGTGATCACCTTAAAACAAAAATCAGATCACGCCACTCTCTTGTTTAAAATCCTAGATGACTTCAAAGGCTTTGTAATAAATCCAAACTCTTTTCTGTGGCCTAAAAGAGCAATGGTTAAACACTCAAACTACTAATCAGAAGGTTGGCTGTTCAAACCCACCAGCTGCTCTATGAGAGAAAGATGTGATAATCTGCTTCCCAAATGGTTTACAGTTTTAGAAAGTCTAGGAGACAGTTCTGCTTGATCCTGTAGGATCACTGTGATTGGGTTTGGGCTTGGGTTCCTTCTGACCTCCTTCTATTGCTCTTTCCCTGATTCACAAAATTCCAGCCCAGTGGTAATCAGGGAGGTCCTCAAGGTGGCCCTTGAGTCTGCAACATTAGCATTACCTGGGAACTTGTTAGAAATACAGCCAGATCCCTAAAATCTACTGACTCTTACACTGGGACCAGGGTAAACAGCCATCTGAAGTTCAGTAAACCCACCAAACAATTCTAATACATGCTTAAATTTGTAGACTATTGTTGTAGCCCTATACTGACCTTTTGTCTGGACACTGACCATCTCGCTGGCAGCTGGCATTGAGACTCTAAGGTCTTCTCCCACTTTAGGGCCTTTGTATCAGTGGTTTTTGGTTTCAGAATGTTTTTCTCATGGACTTGTTACAGCAACTCCTTTTCCTTATTCAGGTCTCAGCTGACTGTCACTGACGCAGAAGACTGCTCTCAAATCCTTCCGCCTCTTATTACACCTTCTACCACAAACTTATTTTAGCTCCTTTGTAAAACTAGTTGCTACATTCAAAAATTACCTTATTATTAATTTGTTGATCAAATGAATTGCTAATTTACTACTGCTGCATCAAGTAATGGAACCCCTGGTGTGGCACTGCAGGATCGGCACTGGACTGAGAACCACAAGGTCAACAGTTCAAACCCATCAGATCTTCTTCGGAAACCTTGTACAGGGTTGCTATGAGTCAGAACTGACTCGATGGCACTTAACAACAACAAACACCACCACCAAGGAGTGAAGGTCAGATACTTGTAAATGAATAGCTAAAGAAGCTTCACCTTGAAAGTGTCCGACTAGGTCCAGTGATTTTCTTATAGCTCTTTGAAATATAAAATGACTTCTTTAATTTTGTACTTTTTTGCTTAGCAAGATCATCCATGTCCCTAAAGAACCTGAAAATCTCAGAGTTGAAAGACGTTTGGTAACTAGCTCTGTGCTCATCAGGTTCGGTGCTCATGAGTTTCCTTAAATGACCTAAAATGGTAATTTTCTTTGCCTTTTTTGAGTTCCAGACCTGAAGGGTGTCTAAAGAAATGCGTTGGACTGCAATGCTGCTTTTGAATTTCAAGGTCGGCGGTTCACGCTCATCAGTGGCTCCTAGGAAACCCTATACAGGGCTGCTATGGGTTGGAACCGACTCGACGGCACTTAACAACAACAATAAAGGACCATGGTCTCAAGGGTCCTATTTGTCTCTATCAGACTAGCAAGCCTCTACTCAGGACCTCCTATCATGATCCAGTCAGAACAGTTAGCAGTGATAACCAGTTACCACCTAGTTCTTCTGGTACCAAGGTCACAAAGGCGGAGGTTCATGGTCCACTAGTCTTTTGGATGAAGCATTTCCAGGCATCTTTGCTTTTCTTCACTTTCCTTTGCTCAGGACATGGAGAGACAAAATAATTACATCGTAGACGGCTGCTCACAAGCTTTGAAGAACCAGTCATTACTCATTGAAGTAGGATGTAGACATTTTCTTTGTGGGCTGTGATATGCCAATTGGTCTTGATATCCTGAAATTATGGTCTGAGCCCTAGGTCCAGTGACTCACTCCCTCAAGACATTTGGTCATGGCTAAGAAGTTTTCATAATTTTGTGCCCTGCCTATACATTTGCAGTACACATAAATACATAACGTAGAACTGTCCTCTGGCAAACTCTGATCTAAAGGTGTTGCTTTTGTTGTTATGTACCATTGAGTCAGTTCTGACCTATAGCAGCCCTGTATAGGGTTTCAGAGGAGAAACTAGTGAGCTTGAACCACCGACCTTGTGGTACAAACTGACTTTGCAGTCCAGTGCATTAACCCACAGCACTACACCGAGACCATTTTAGACAGCCCTAACTGTGCGGTGCTGTGGGTTAATGCCCCAGATTACAAAGTCATTTGAACTGCAAGGTCAGCAGATACAGGATCGCTATGGGTTGGAACCCACTCAATGGCACTTAATACACACACAACTGTGTGGACTGGAGTCCTGGTGTGATGCTGTAAGATAAGCACTGGACAGGTAACTGCAAGGTCCACAGTTGAAACCCACCAGCTGCTCCTTGGAAACCCTACACAGGGTCGCTATGAGTCAGAACTGACTCGATGGCACACAACAACAGCAACAACTGTTTGGAAGGAGTTCTGGTGGAGCTATGAGTTAGGTGTTGGGTTGTTAACCACAAGATTGGAGGTTCAAATCCACCAGTTGCTCCACAGGACAAAGATCTGCTCCACTAAAGATTTAGTCTCAAAACCCTATATAAGGTGGCTGTGAGTCAGAACGGACTCAATGGCAGCATGGTTTTAGCTGTTTGCGATGTACCTCCCTGCCTCTCTTCTTTCTGCCATGATCCTTGTCCCTTCCTGTGGGGCTATAGTGAATTCATCTCCATAAAATGGGCATTATCTCATCCAGCCATCCAGCTTTCCTATGCTTGTTTCTCATGTGTCTGTGAAAAGAGCAGTCTCCTGGAGTCAGAAAGACCTGGGTTCAAATTCCATCTACATAATGACTTTGGCATTTAATATGCTGTATCATATAGTCCTGGTGTGGTGCGATAGGATCAGCACTGGACTGGTTATCAGAAGGTTAGCAGTTCAAGCCCACCAGCAGCTCTTGGAAACCCTACATAGGGGCACTATGAGTTGGAACTGACTCGATGATACTTGACAACAACAGCATCATTATTCTGGAGTCCTAGTGTGGCTCCGTAGGATAAACACTAGACTGCTTAGCACAAGGACAGTGGTTTGAGTCTACCAGTCATTGTTTGAAAACCTTATTCAAGGTCTCTACTGAACAACCCCACAACACTACTATTGTTTTATCCCCTTTTAAGTCTCTCAAATATTTTGGTAAATTGTTCTTGATTCCCTGAGCTAATGTCCTTCACAGTGTGGTGCTCACTACTGAACATGCTTCTGATTATTGTTGTTAAAGTGCCGTAGAGTCGATTCCAACTCATAGCAACCTCATGTAGGATTTCCAAAGAGCAGCTGCTGGGTTTGAACCACTGACCTTGGGTCAGAAGTCCGGTGCTTGTCCTACAGCTTCTGATTGTTGTTGTTGCAAAGTGTCGGTGAGTCGGTTCCAACTCATATCTACCCTGTATAAGGTTGCCAAGACATGGCTGTTGAGTTTGAACTGCAGACCTTGTGGTCCAAACCAACCTTGAGATCTAGTGTTTATCCTAGAGTGCCACACCAGGACTCCATTGTTGTTGTTGTTAAGTGCCGTGGAGTTGGTGCCAACCCATAGCAACACTGTATAGAGTTTCTGAGGAGTGGCTGGTAAGCTTGAGCCCATCAACCTTGCATTTCAGACTGACTTTGCAGTGCAGCACATTAACCCACAGTGCCACACCAGGACTCTACGTGATGGTTATGTGCCATGGACCTAAGTAAAACATGCCTTAGGTTAAGAACTAAACTGAGTGGGAGTCTCATCTACTTGTTTTGACATCATTTATTTTAATACACCCAAAATCAAATTTTCTTGTTTTAAATCTATAATAGAAAATGTATGTTGTTGTTGCTAAGCACCATCGAGTCAGTTCTGGCTCATAGTGATCCTGTATAGGATTTCGGAGTCTGTAAATCCTTATAGGAACAGAAAACCTTGCCTATCTCCTACAGAACAGCTGGTGGGCTTGAACCATTGACCTTGTAGTTCAAAATCCAGTGCTTATCCTACAGAGCCACTGTGATCCCAGTAAGCATATTGTTGTCATTAAGTGCCATTGAGTTGGTTCCAACTTATAACAACCCTGTATAGACTTTCCGAGGAGTGACCTGTGGATTTGAACCATTGATCTCGTAGTTCAAACTGACTTTGTGATCCAGTGCATAACCTACGGCATCAATCCCAGATTTCTTTCTCAGTCATTACTGTCAAACAAGTCTCCCTCGCCTTATAATCGGCTACCTAATCCATTATTTCCATAATTAAAAATTTTCACTAACTATATATTTTTTAAAGTTTCTTTAATAGTCCTTTAAATTTATTTGATTATCTTCATTTTTTTTTATGGTACCAGTCCAGTCTTTATAGGAAAGAAAACAGAGAAAATGAGCTCTCAGTTGGGTAGGAATAAGAAGGGATGTTTTTCTGGAGAAAGTGAATACGAAGTGTTTTTAAGAGGGGAGAAAGCGAGTGATCAGAAGATGGGGGATCTTTACATGAGGGGAAACCTAAGCAAGAAAGGTCTTTCTGAAGAAGAATTTCTTGGACAGATGGGCCTCTGAACTACGGCAGTGATTTCTAAGGTCAGCTGCTCATTGTTGTCACCTGGGAAGCTTTATATAGCTCACCTGCTGGAGGTGGCGATCTCGAAAGTCTTCACACTCCCAGATATTAATGTATAACCTGAGTTGCTGTAGAATCAGTACACTTAAGTAGAGAGAGGGCTCTTTATCGTGAAGAACTGAGTTCGGCAGGCAGAACTGGGAAGGAAGGGAGGACTCAAAGCAGGTAATGAGCAGAAATGTGTTCCTGAGCTGAAGAAGGTGGACTTAGTTTGGTAGATCATGGGGGAACTCTAGATTTCTGAGCAGCTGGCCTACATGTTTCAGCTCCTGTGATAAAACAAGAACCTTGAGTCAGGTCTTGTTCCACATTCCTTTTCTAAAGTTCAATCTCTCTATTCATCAATAGCCTAACATACTTTACTCTCATTGCATCTTCTTCTTAAAATGTTTGTGTGGTTTCAAATGCTCACCTTTCCCCTTTGATGCTGGATCTGGTTCTCTTCACACACACACACACACACACACACACACACACACACACACACACACACACACACAGAGCTTGTAGAAATGTTACAAGAGTTATGGACACTTGCTTCAACAAATGTTATGGGCACTTGCTTCAGAGTTCTATAATCCTTATTTTCAGTCTGCCATAGTACCTTTCATTGTCCTTCCCCATGCTGATTAGTGTCAAAAGGAGCCCCAGTGACACAGTGGGTTAAATACTGGTCAGCGGTTCAAACACACCAGCCACTCCTCAGGAGAAAGATAAGGCTATCTGTTTCCATAAAGATTTACAATCTCAGAAGCCCCAGGAGTAGTCAGTCCTACTCTGTCCTCCTTAGGACACTGTGATTCGGAACCAAAGGCAGTGGGTACTTCATGTCAACTACTGACTGATAGGCCCAAGCCATGTCGTGGCCAGTGTTGGGCGCCATGCAGGAAGAAGACAAGACCCAGACCTCAGTCAGCTCCCAGTTTAATACGCAGGGATAGAATATATACATGCAAGAATTGGAGCCCATTTACAAAGCAATAGGTCAAATCGATATAGTGCAAGCCCAATCCATTAGAGGTTTAAACCCCTGACCTTTCCTTCTAGTACTCTTTGCTCAGAACTTTCTGAGTCTTCCACGACTTCACTTAGTAGTTCCCTCCCATCTCCTTCCCACTGGCTACTTTTCAGCAACAACACCTAGACCAGCGTCTAGGCGTGGTGTCTAAGATGGCCATAGGACTCCACTCTTCTGTTATCAACTGCTTCCCAAGGACTGAATTCAGACCAGCCATATTGCCTCCCTCCAAAGCCCTAGTCTAATAGAGCGTTTACACCTAACCATTTCTTCTTTTGTCATTGAGCCATGCCCCTTTGGGAAGGGAAATTCTGTCATGAGTGGGTACCAAGTTAATGCGAGAGGTTTTTACAAAGCTGGGTGCTTCTTATACAAAGTCTCAGTGGTGGATTGGGTCTAAGGATTCCTGAATCTGGAACAAGAACCCTCAGATCTCCCTCTCCCAGCCTGCACAGCCCATACATAACCAAAACCCCAGCGTGCCTCCAAAGGTCCAGGGGAATTGCTAGTCCGTGGTAAAGTCAGAACTCGGCACTCCATCCGTTTGGTTCATACTCCTGTCCCCATTGGTCACCTCGGCTGTCTCTCTGCATCTACAACCCAACAATGCTGAGCCCTGATCCCGGAGCATCTGCAGCCCGTTTCCAAAGGCTCTGCGCACCGCTGAGGATGAGAAATAGAAAAGCAAGGGATCCAAAGTGGCATTAAGTGAACTGAATACCACAGCTTCCACGCGCCACGGGGGACTTTTTCTAGTATAATATCCCACCAGGTGAGAGACGTTGTAAGGCCCAAAGCACACTAGGAAATTGAGGAGCGTCACGACAGCCAGCCCCACAGCTCGGCGCCGCCTCTGGGTCCCCACATGGGGTTGGGTGAGCATGATCCACACAAAGCGCCAGTAGCAGAAGATGGTCACCGCCATGGGGATGAAGAAAAGGACCAGGCACAGCTCCAGCCTCACAGGGAGCACCACATCTTGCTGCTCTTTGGTGAAATTCTCATAGCAGACAAACTCGCTCCCATTCCTGCCCTGCTCGGCTGGTTTTATGTACTGAACAATGATCACAATGGTGCAATGACCAAAAGACATGATCCAGGCCACCAGAGCAGCAATCACTCCATAGATCGGCTTCCGAGAGAGCTTGTATTGCACGGGGAAAGCCACTCCCAGGTAACGCTCGATGCTGATGCCGGCCAGAAGCCATGTGCTACAATAGATGCTGCTGTAGAAGCCGAAGCCAGTGAGGGCGCAAAGGATCTCAGGCAGGTTCCATTGGAGGCCGTTAGCAGCCTCGACGATCTTGAAGGGGAGCAGCAGCAAAAGCAACAAGTCAGCCAATGTCAGGCTGAGCAGGAGGATGTGGACAGGGGCAGGGTGAGGCTGACGGACCCGCCCCAGAAAGGCCCGCAGGGCTAGGAGGTTGGCAGGGAGACCAGTGAGGAAGATGATGATGTAGGCTGTGAGGATCAAGGAGTTGCGTAAATCTAACATGCTAATTCTGAAAGATAAAAAAGGCAAGGTCAGGAGGCCCCACTCACTGTGTGGTTTAGGGTCCGCTCTGCTTCCCCAGCGCTGTCCCCTTCCACTGTCTCCACTGCTTACTCAAACCACCTGCCAGAGCTTCCCAGAGCAACTATTGACTTTGCCTTGGGATATTAAGCCGTAGTTATTATATTTACCATCATGTGTGTCTGGGAGAGACCAACCTCTGACTTCCCGAGGGAAATCCCCCTCTAGTTTCCTCAATCTTTCTCCTCCTACCCTCACAGATAGAGGAAACTGCTGCTTCTGGGAGCAGTTCCTAACTTGACTAAATTCTTCTCTCAGTCAGAGGCTTGGGGGAGAGAAAAGGCCAGACAGCTCTCTCAGTGGACACAGAGCTGGCTCTCGCTCTTCAGGACCCTACCGCACTCTCAGGCTCTCAGAAACCAGGTGTCCAGCTCACCAGGTCCATCCCCCTTCCTCATTTTCCTCTCCTTTTGCAGAACACAATCCCTGCCACCTTTTCCACCCTGTCCAACATCAGACTCTGGGACTCTATCAAAAAAAGGAAGCAAATGACACTTTAGAAAGAGGCAGAGAGGGAGGAAGGGTGAGCCAGCAATATCATTTTGGACTTGTCCACAAAACACTTCAGAGAAATATCAGAAAAGTCCATGGTGGTAACTCTTGTTTTGACTCAAAACAAATCTTCTCAATGGGGTGACTCAGTTTCCACTTGGTTTTTAACCCTCTCTGTCCCCACAGAGTCCTGCCTCTCCTTCCTCTCTCCAGTTTTGAATGCCCAGCCATGCTTCCTAGCTTCCACACTGACTTCCATCTCTGGATAGTATCCTCACATTTCCATTTCTGACAGACTTTCTCCAGTCCCGCACCCCCCCCCCCCCCACCTCATCACCTTCTCCTCAAATTCTGACCCCAGCATCACTTCCCAGAGCACAACACTAAGCTAGCAGCCTTGCCTTGTCTTTGTTCCAGAGAGACGGCTCCTCGGGCTTAATCCTGGAGGAAATTCTGTTAGCTTCTAGGAGAGAGTGTTAGCCTCTGCTACAACCCATTTCACAGAGGTAAAATTTGCAGGGAACCCGGCCAGCAGAAAGCTTTTATACCAGTACAAGTCACATGACCAGAGAGAGGAAGGTCAGTAATTGAGCTGGCTCCTCTCAAACCCACAGTAAAGGGGCCCAGCCTCTTTATTCTGCCCCCAGAGAGTCTCACGCTGACTTCCAAACCTAGATGATCTGTCCCTAAATTATGAATTCTTCAAAATTTCAGGTATTTTTTCATTTCCCAAGTTGGAGTATCTTGTATTCTCTTTTCTAGGTGATTTCTTCTATATTTCTACTCATTCTCAGAAAAGAAATGAAATTCTTTCATTTTTAACTCTTTATGTTGTGTCCTGTCTGTATTCTGCTCTCCCTTCATACCCGTCACCCCAACACATTTCTTTCCCCCTCTCAGTTGAAACAGATTCATTTCTCCCACTCTGCAACTCATTATGGTGGAAAGAGTGTGCGATTGGAGTCTTGTAGACCTCGCCTCTGATCCCAGTCCCTTCATTGAGGTGTTGTATGATCTGAGAACAGATATTCTGAACTTCTGTTTCCTTGTTAATCACGTGAGGAAAGTGACATTTACATCCCAGAATTTCTGGGAGGATTACATGATATAAAACAAACAGGCCAGTACTTAGCCCTTAGTAGATTCCGATAAGTGGACACTCCTCTCAAGCCTGCTGCTGGACACCTAAGTAAACCACTTAGTAAAATATTCAGACTCAGGGGACTAACATGTCATATTCATTGGAGAAGTGCCGGGGATTCAGAAGACTCCATAGGCCTGTGTAGCTCTTTATAGGGCGTGGATGTTCAGCCTCCACTGCTTCCCCCCTTACATTCTCTGTCCTGTGAACTGGGTCTGAACACTGAACTATACTGCTTCCTTTCTCATTATTTCCCCCCTTACCTGACAAGTGTAGGTACAGGCTAGGCATAATGGTCCTAGAAACTCCTCAATGCCCTTGTGAAACTAGAGCCAGAACATATTTCACCCAGATCCAGGGTAAGGATCTCTCGGATGGCTGCTCACAGAATCTCCATTCTTTTCCTAGGATACATCTACTCCTCTGGTTTGTTTGTTCATTGATTCCTTCACCATTTTTATGGTCCAGAAGCATTAGGCCCAAGGATCTTAATCTTTGGCTTTTTCCTCTCTTCAATTTTACTTTCCTCTAGCGTCAAGGAGCTCTATTTTGTTGTTGTTGTTGTTGTTGTTGTTATAGTAGTTAACCTCCCTCCCCAAGCACTTTCCAGATAAAAAGGAAATGAAGGAAAAGGCCAATTTCTGTTGCTTCCTAACAATTTTATTTGTGCTATTTTGCTTTTATGACTTTTTTGTTTAGTCATGAAATTCCAGATATAATTTCAAAAAAATAGAAAATTACTAGAAAGTTGAGGAGTAGAACTATTTCTTTCATCCCTGCCTGTCCTTCTTCCTCCAACTCATGCCTTTCCTTTGTCACTGCAGCATGTCACCTGTGTTGAAGACACCCCACCAAACTCCTCCTCTGTACTCATGGTTTTCTTTGTTGTGAAGGTAAAATCATATAGAAGAGTTTTCCACTCATGATTCACAATGCTCACCTACATTGCAGGGAAAGGGATGCAAAGGAGTACGTCTTCACGTAAGTCTTGTCTTTCACAACTTCCTACACGCTTTGCTTTCTCATCATATTACAACCCATTTGGTGACGATAGGAAGCTGAACCTATTATCTAATAAAGTTCATGGGGAAAAATAGAATTGAAAGATAACGGAATTTTTCCATGAACTTTTTGAAGCCCCTTCATCCAATCACTTTCTCCACTTCTTTATCTCTAAGTCACTCCTCAGTCCACTACAGTCTTGGCTCCATACTCGTTTGTCAGAGATTGGGTCTGCTCTTCCTCAAGTTAGCAGTGACGTCTGTATTGTTAAATTCAGTACACTTAAAAAAAAAACTGCTATAAGCAGTTGACATATTTCTATACTCTTCTTAAGACATCCTCTGTCCCAGGATTCTGATCTATTATCTTTCTTTGCTTTGCCTTTCTTTTCCTTGGTCACGTCTTAGTGTCCCTTTCTCTTTAAATATTGGACCTCCTTAAGACTTGGTTCTGGAGTCCCTGAGTGGCACAAATGGTTAGGTGCTAGGCTACCAGTCAAAAGGTTGGAAGTTCAGACCCACGTAGAGGCACCTCAGAAGACAGGCCTGATGACCTTCTTCCAAAATGTCACAGTCTTGAAAACTCCATGGAGCTCCACTTGGCATATGTGGGATCACCATGATCTAGCGTCAACTTGACAGAAACTAGTAATAAGACTTGATTTTAGGCCCATTCCTGTCTTCATTTGATGCTTTCTCCTCAGTCTATTGCATCCATTTTGATAGCTTCACTGATCGTCTTCATAACACCCAATTTTGTATCTCTATCCTGGATGTCTGTGAGTTCCACATCCATATGTCCAATTGCTTAGACATTGTTATTTAGATGTCTCGTAGGCATCTCAAACTCAGTACATCCACAATTGACCTCAGATCTTCCCCACCAAAGATGCCCTTCTTCCATTGTTCCTTGTCTTAACGAATAAGGGCTCTTTTTCATCCCACCCCCTGAGCCAAAACCTTAGAGTCAATTTAAATACCATCTTCTTCCTTATTCCAACAATTCAATCCAATATACTTCCTAAATACTCGTTGAATTCACCCACCTCACTTCATCTCCATCATCTTAGTAAGCCATGTCATCTCTTACCAGGATTTTAGCAGCAGGCACAACTAGCCTCTCACTCGGTGACAGTTCGACCATACTGTAGGCAACCACTTGCTGTCAAGTTGACCCCAGCTCCTGGCAGGCCCACGTGTGTCAGAAGAACTGCGCTTCTTAGGGCTGAATTTTCAGAAGTATATCATCAGGTCTTCCCTCCAAGTCACCTTTAAGTGGACTTGAACCTCAAACTTTCTGTTGTTGTTAGGTGCCATCAAGTTGGTACCGCTTCATAATGACCCTATGCACAACAGAATGAAACACTGCCTGATCCTGGGCCAACCTCACAATCCTTGCTACATCTGAGCGCATTGCTGCTGCCACTGTGCCATTCCATCTCATTGGGGGTCTTCTTTTTTTTTCTCCGACCCTTCATTTTACCTAACATGATGTCCTTCTCCAGTGACTGGTCCCTCCTGACAATAGTATGTCAACGAAGTGTAAGAGATGAAGTCTGGCCATCTTGGCTTCCAAGGAGCATTCTGGCTGTACCTCTTCCAACACAAATCTATTTGTTCTTTGGGCAATCCATGGTACTTTTAATATTCTCCTTCAACACCACAACTCACATGCATAAATTCTTCTACAGTCTTCCTTATTCACTATCCAACTTTCACATGCATATGAGGTTATTGAAAATGCCATGGCTTGGGTCAGGCGCACCTTAGTCCTCAAACCGAAATGCTTTGCTCTTCAACGCTTTAAAAAGGTCTTGTGCAGCAGAGTGATTTAACTGTTTGTATCACTCAGGAACTCCATACTATTTAGTTAGTGGGATCATTGATTTAAATGTTAATCAATATGTCATCCTCTTGTTCAAAACTCTCTCTGAGATTTCTTACTGCTTTTAGAATACATATAAAAATCCTCAACTCAAGACCTCTAAGGTCCTGCCTGGCATTACCCTGGCCAACTTCTAGCCTTAGCTAATATCACTCTTCTCTAAGCAAGGTCATCTTTCTGCTCTGTGACTCAGCCATGTTTCCTTCTACTACAGGACCTTTGGACCAGACCACATGAAATGCTCTTTGGTTTTCATTACCCACTTCAACCTCCTGAGTTAATTCCTAGTCTTCATTCAGATATCACTTACCTCTTAAAGAAAGCCCACTCTGACCTCCTGGATTCAATGATGCATTCTCTTTAGCTTCCTTTCTATTGCCGAATAGTATTCTGCTATATGATATTCCATATATTGTTTATCCATTCATCAGTGATGGACACTTGCATTTTCTTCTTCTGTTTGTGGTTATTATAACTGAAGCTGTTTGAACATTCATGTTTAGGTCTTTGGGTGAATATATAATTTCAGTTATATTGATAAATACTTAGGCTGGCTTGTTTGGTAGGTTTTGTGGGTGTTTTTTTTTTAAGAAACTGCCAGTTTTCCAACGTTGCTGTACCATTTTGCATTCCATTAGCAGTATACAGGAGTTCTAGTTGCTATATATCATTACCAACACTTGATATTTGTGATTCTGAAATTTAGCATTCTAATGAATGTTTGTGGCATATTATTGTGGTTTTAGTTTATATTCCCCTGATGAATATTGATGTTGAACACTTTTTCATGTCCTTATTACCACTTCTATATATATTTTTTGTGAAGATTTAATTTTGTCCATTAAAAAAAAGAGAGAGAGTTACTTTACTATATTTGAGTTCCAAGAGTCATTATTATATTCTAGACATTAGGTCTTTGTTAAGTTTGTGTGTTTTTTCTCCTACTCTGTAGCTTTTCATTTTCCTAAGGATCTTTTGGAGAACAGAAGTTTCAGTTTTTGATAGTCTGAATTATATTTTTTTTGTTGTATTTTTTTCTTTTGTAGATTGTGCCTAAGATGTTTTTACCTACCTTAAAATTACAATGACATTCTTGTTTATTCCCCAGGAATTTTATAGTTTCCATTTTGGTAAATTTTATACAAGATGTTTTTATAAGGGTTGATTTTCATTGATCTTATCATGTTTGTTGTTGTTACATGCCGTCGAGTTGATTCCAACTCATAATGACCCTGTATAGAGTTTCCA
>NW_006408622.1:10563117-10614138 GCF_000296735.1 Chrysochloris asiatica
TAAGTGCTGTCGAGTTAAGTTCTGACCCACAGTTTCCAAGGAGGGGCTGGTGAGCTTGAACCTCCAACCTTGCAGTCCAGCTCATTAGCCCACAGCACCACGCAGTTAATAATATTGTGTGGCCTGCAAATGATGTTACACATTTTGGCAGAAAAAAGGTTCCCCACCCCTGCTCTGAAAGCATCTTTTACTTTTCTTTCATGGCACACATTTCAGGTTTTTATAATATTTTTATTTGTGTCAGGATTTGCTTAAAACCTGTTCCCCAAAACTAAGCCTTATGCAAGCAGGGAACATGGATATTTTGCTGACCATGGTATCCCCAGGGTCTGGCATAGAGCCTGGCACATATTAAACACTTGTTAACTATTTCCTGCCTAATGGATAGATGGCTAAATGGAAGAATTTGAATGGAAATGATTCCATTTTCAAAAGCTCAGAGTTGTTTGTTCTCAATGTCTCATTTCATTTTCTTCTGGGGCCCTGATAAGAAATCCCATCCCGTATTCACCCGAGACATCCCTTGTGGATTACTCGAGTCTTTCTGGGAGGAATGGAAATGTTTTTCCATTGTCAATGTTGATAAAACAGACTAATATACCTTTATTATATTAAAAAGACCAACCACCTTGCTGTTCATTCCGACTCATGGTAGTCCTGTGTTACAGAATAGAACTGCTTTGTAGGGTTCTCTTGGCTATAATCTTTATGGAAACAGATCCCAGATCTTTCATTGCATAGCTGGGTGGATTTGAATCACCCATCTTTTAGATATTTCATTAAGAGACTTCTTACTGTAAGGGCTACCAGCTTTTGTTTCTGTTTATCAAGGATGGACTTCATTTTTCTTGACACCGCAGGAAATTGTGCTTGATTCATGCAGCGTAAAAACTCAAGCACCACCAAATATGTTATTATATCTTAAATGATGATCTGTACATGAATGATAGGGATAGAAAAGAACCTAAAATAACAGGGGGGAACGCAGCATTTCACTGTTAGTAGCACTCAGATGAATAAAGACATGCTACTTTAATTCTTACATTTTCTTCTTCATTTAATTGGGGGTAGGGGCTCAAAAATATTTAATGCCAAACATAAATTTAAAATTCGCAGCTTCTTTTAAACATCGAAACCATAGCCTATTACAGCTTTTAACTAAAAAGCAACAGCCACACATAAAAAAACCCCCAAAACTCCAAAGCAGAACAATAGTATTTCTTCTTCTTTTTTTTTTTTTTTGTACACAAAACTACAATAATCAAGCCTCTTTTTTAAAAACAACAACAACAACAAACTATCTTCCCTTCACCCAAGTTAACACATGTCTACCCTCTAGCCAGTGAATAGTTCTCCCTTCCTTCCCACCCTTGGTAACCATCAAACAATGTTTTGGTTAGCATGAAAACCTTTTCTCAACTTTTTACAATAAGGATCTCATACAATATTTGCCGTTTTGTGATTGTGTAATTTCACTCTGCTGCACAAGACCTTTTTAAAGCGTTGAAGAGCAAAGCTGTCAGCTTGAGGGACTCAGGTGCGCCTGACCCAAGCCATGGTATTTTCAATAACCTCATATGCATGTGAAAGCTGAACAGTGAATAAAGAAGACCATAGAAGAATTGATGCCTTTGAGTTATGGTGTTGGAAGAAGTGCAGCCAGAGTGCTCCTTGGAGGCTAAGATGGCCAAACTTCATCTCTCATGCTTTGGACATATTGTCAGGAGGGACCAATCGCTGGAGAAGGATATCGTGTTTGGTAAGGTGGAGATACGATTCTGTACCGACTCGATGGCACTTAACAACAACAACAACAACAATGTCTTCCAGATTCATTCATATTCTGAGGTGTTTCACAGATTCAGAATTATTCTTCAGCATTTCGTAGTAGTCCATTGTGTACTTACCAAAGTTTAATCATGCCTCTGTTGATGGACATTTAGGGTGTCTCCATCTTTTTGCAATTGTGAATAGTACTGCAATGAACATTGTTGTTGTTAAGTGCCGTTGAGTTGGTTCTGACTCATGACAACTCTGTAGAGGATTTCTGATTCTGTAAATTTTTTCAGGAGCAGAAAGCATCGTCTTTCTCCCATGGAGAAAGACTGTGTTCGTAGTCCAATGCTCACTGTATGGAACCATGCACTCCCCAAGTGAACATGGGTGTGCATATGTAACTATGCCTGACATGACTCTTATTACTGGAGGATATATACCAAGCAGAGAGATTGCTGGGTCATACTGTATTTCTATCTCCAACTTTGTAAGAAAGCGCCATACCATTTTCCATATTGGTTATACCATTTCACAGTCCCACAGCAGTTTAGGAGGGTTCCAGAGTCTCCACATCCTTGCCAGCATTTGTCGTTTTCTGTTTTGTTGAGCTTTGCTATTGATACTGGTGTAGGATGATATCTCCTTGTTGTTTTGATTTATATCCTCAAATGACTAATGATTGTGAGTGTGAGTGTAATGACTTCATTTGTGTGTTGACCGGCTGAATGTTTTCTTTGGTTAAGTGTCTGCTCATGTCCTCTGCTCATTTTTTAATAGAACTATTTGTCTTCTTGTTGAGTTGTTCAACAAATTTCACAGTAGTCCTTTCTCTGATATGTTATTGACAAAAAAATTTTCCGAGTCTGTGGGTTCTCTTTTCACTCTTTTGGTGAAATCTTTTGACTCACATAAGTGTCAATTTTAGGAGGTCTCAGTCATCTATTTTTCTTTCTGCTGTTTTTGTTTGTTTTCAGTTTTATTTGATGGTATATTTATGCCATGTATCAGAGCCCTTAAATTTGTCCCTGTTTTTTCATTGATAATTTTATATGTTTTTTTAAGTTTTTCATTTAGAACCTTAATCTTTGTATGTGGTTTGAGAGACGTGTCTTGTTTCATTTTTTTGCAAATGGATTTCCGGTTTTGCCAGCACCACTTGTTGAAGAGATGATCTCTTCCCCATTTAATGTGTTTTGGTCCTTTGCCAAAGATAACCGAGTGACAGTTGATGGACTTATTTGGGGGTTCTCAATTCTGTTCCACTGATACATGTGTCTTTCATTGTACCAGTACCAGGATGTTTTGACTACTGTGGCTGTGTAGTAGGTTTTAAGATCGGGACTTGACAAGCCTCCTACTTTGTTCTTTTTTTAGTACTGCTTTGCTTATCCAGGATCTCTTTCCTTTCTGTATAAAGTTAGTGATTAGTTTTTCCATCTCTTGAAATAATGGTGTTGGAATCTGGATTGGGATTGTATTACATCTATAGATTGCTTTGGGTAGTGCTGATAGTCTCACAATATCAAGTCTTTTTACCCTGGTGTGGCACTGCAGGAGAATGTGCTGGACCACAAGGTCATTTAAGGCACAAGGACAGCAGTTCAAACCAACCAGTCACTCCTCAGAAATCCTATACAGGATCGCTATGAGTTGGAACTGACTTGATGGCACTTAACAACAGCAACAACATCCATAAACATGGTATATTCTTCCATTTTTGTAGGCCTCTTTGGGGTTTCTTGTGTAGTGTTTTGTAGTTGTCTTTGTATAGGTCTCTTGTTTCCCTGGTTAGATTTATTCCTAAGTATTTAAACTTTTGGGTGGCTATTGTAAATGGTATTGATTTCCTGATTTCCTTTTTAGGGCTTTCTTTATTAGTGTAAAGGACTCTAACTGATTTTGTATGTTGATCAAAGTACCTTGCCACTTTGCTGAATCTTTCAACAAGTTTCAGTAATTTTTTTTTCTAAATATAGGGTCATATCATCTGCAAACAGAGTTTTACAATTTTGGTACCTTTATTTTCCTTTTCTTGGCTTATCACTCTGGCTAAGACTTCTAGCACAAATTGAGTAGGAGTAATAGAAGGCATCCTTGTCTAATTCCTGTTCACCGGAGAATACTTTCAGTTTCTATATTCCCTTAATTATGTTGAAGAATTTTCCTTATATTCCTAATTTGTTGAATGTTGGATTTTTGATACATATACATACCTTTTCTGCATCAATTGATATGATAATGTGGCTCTTTTCCTTTGTTTTATTTATGGGGTGGGTTAGGTTGATTGAACCATCTAATATTGAACCATCCTTGCATACCTGGTATGAATCCCACTTGGTCATGGTGTATTCTCTTTTTGATATGTTGTTGGATTCTATTAGCTAGGATTTTGTTGACTCACTTTCATTCTTTCAGTTATCCTTTCAAGAAGTATGCATTAAATCCTAAGGATGTGTTGGGATCTGTGCCAACCACTGGGGCTATCAGAGTATAAAAAGCAGACATGGTCTTATTCTCATAGTTGTGGTGTACATTCTAGTGGGGGGAGATAAATAATAAACAAGTAAATATGAATACAGAACTAATCAGACAATAATAGAAGTTATGAAGGAAATGAGCCAGGGTGATGGGTTAGAGTCACCAGGGTGTGATTGGGATTCTTAAGTCAGAAGGTTCGGAAAGGCTACAATTATAGTTGAGCTGACACTTGACTGCTGTGAAAAGGACCAAATGAAGTTCAGTGAAAAGAGTGGTCTAGGCAGAGGAATGGTCAAGTTCAAGCAGAAAGCACCATTGTGTGTGAGAGGAACAGAAAGGTCAGTGTGGTTGGAGCATGGTGAGTGTGAACACTTGCAGTGAGGAGATGAGAGTACGCAAGGCCTGACTAATCACAGTGTGGAGTTGGGATTCCATTCTGAAGCAGTGGAAGTGGTTTGAGGACCTTAAGAGGATGGTGACATGATATGATTTATTATTTTAAGAGACCATTCTAGGGGATTGTAACCATGGCAATGAAACGATATATGATAGAATGAATGTAAAGCTAATATTCTCCCATGTAAACTATCACATAATTCACAATAAGACATTTTTAAAAAGACCATTCTGGTTGCTGTGTGAAGAATGGTCCAGCTAGAAATGCCTGGTGGTTATCTAGAGAGTATTGATAATGGCATGTGTTGAGGAGGATGATGGCAGCAATGGAGGTAGAGGATTAGTTGAGATTTGGATGTAACTTTAGATATATTACAAAGAACTGTAGAATGCTAGAGAGTACTGAAACTCTAGAGAGGAATTAAGAGAGAAGATCTTTCTAGACAAGTACATACAAATTGGATTTGTGATAGTCATTGCTCCCTTTCCACCATTCTCTTCTGTGCATCCCTCTTTTGCCTTATGATGGGAAATCACTCTGCTGTGAAGACTTTATATCCAACCCCATTTTACATCTACTCTTTTAGTTACTGCTTCTTCAGTCTTTCCTCTCTCCTTCCAATTTTGTCCTCTAATTCCGTAGCTGCCATATTTGTGAAGAAGAGAAATAAAAAGAAACAGCTCCAGGCTAGCATCTCAAGAGCGCTCCTTAGGCTTTTTCTTTTTACCTCTGTTGGGAACATCAACTCGTAATGCTGAAGGATTCTTTGGGGAAAATATTGAATGAGGAAGAAAGCATCAAAAGAAGATGGAAGGAGAGGAGAGCGGGACCTTATCCAGAGAAGCAGTGATGCCTGAAATGGAGGCAGAGACGATGACATGGAGAGATGAAGCAGTTGGGGACTTTAGACACAGAGAGGGAGAGGGGTTGTGTGCTGATGACCGGGGAGCAGGTTTGTAGTGTATACCCTTTGGTTGTTTGATGATGCATGGAGGGGATCGTAACCATGGCAATGAAACTATATACGATAGGATGAATGTAAAACTAATGTTCTCCTATGTAAACAACCACATAAGTCACAATAAAACATTTTTAAAAAAGAAGAAATGGCCAATTTTCACCCCTTTCAAGAGGTAGAATATTATCAAAAGTCAATGGTACTGAAGGAAGATGTCCAATGTACACTGAAGGCATTAGAAAAGAACAAGGCTCCAGGAATTGATGGGCTACAAATTGAAATCTTTTGACAGACTGATGCAGCACTGGAGGCACTCATTTAACGATGCCACAAAATTTGGAAAACAGCTACCTAACCAACTGATTGAAAGACACCCATTTTTATGTCCATCCCAAAGAGAAGCGACCCAATGGAATGCAGAAATCATTGGCCAATATCATTAATATCACATGTAAGCATAATTTTACTAAAGATAATCCCAAAACAGGTGCAACACTACATTGGTAGGGAGCTGCCAGAGGTTCAAGCTGGATTCAGATGAGGATGTGGAATGAGGAATATCATTGTGATATCAGATGAATCCAGGCTGAAAGCAGAGAATACCAGAAAGATGCTTACTTGTGTTTTATAGACTATGCAAATACTTTTTAAAGTGTAGATAATGGCAAGCTATGGATATCATTGTGGTGAATGAGTATACCAGAACATTTCATTGAGCTCATGAGGAACCTGTACATAGACCAAGAGACAGTTAGAAAAGAACAAGGGGACACTGAATGGTTTAAAATCAGGAAAGGTGTGCACCAGGGTTGTTTCTTTCACCAAATTTGTTCAATCTGTATCCTGAGCAAATAATCTGAGAAGATGGAATGTATGAAAAACCTGGCATCAGAAATAGAGGAAGACTCATTAACAACCTGCAATATGCAGATGATACAACCTTGCTTGCTGAAAGTGAAAAGGACTTAAAATACTAACCAATGAAGATCAAAGACCACAGCTTTCAGTATGGGTTGCACATCAATGTAAAGAAAGCAAAACTCCTCACCACTGACTTTAATATCATGATAAATGAAGAAAAGATTAAAGTTGTCAAAGACTTCATTTTGCTTGGATCAACCATCAACACATGGAAGCAGCAGTCAAGAAATCAAACAACATATTGCATTAGGCATATCTGCTGCACAAGACCCCTTTAAAGTGTTTGAGGGCAAAGGTGTCAGTTTGAGGACTAAGATGCATCTGACACTAGCCGTGGTATTTTCAATAACCTCCTAGGCATGTGCAAGTTGCACAGTGAATAAGGAAGATTGCACAAGAATTGATGCACTTGAGTTATGGTGTTGGACAAGAATATTAAAGATACTGTGGTTAAGTCCAGGACTGCAAAGTTGGTTTGAACCACAAAGTCGGCGGTTCAAACTCACCAGTCACTCCTTGAGACCCCTGTACTGGATCTCTTTGAGTCAGAACTGACTTGATGGCACTTTAACAACAGCAATGGACTGCCAGAAGAACAAACAAATCTGTGTCGAAGAAGTACAACCAGAATGCTCCTTAGAAGCTAGGATGGCCAGACTTTGTCTCTCATATTTTGGACATATTATCAGAGGGGATCAGTGTGTGGAGAAGGGCATCATGCTTGGTAAAGTGGAAGGACAGTGAAAAAGACCCCCAAAGAGATGGATTGGCACAATGGCGGCAACACTAGGCTCAAGTGTAGCAGCAATTGTGAAGATGGCACAGGATTGGGTGAGGTTGTGTTCTGTTTACAGAGGGATACTAAGGGTCAGAACCAACTCAACGGCACTTAACAACAACAACAACAAGGTGGACATCCATGAGTGTTGCCACCCATATCATCTGGAGGTAATCATACTCCAGTCTCCCCATGTGGAGACCTCTTTTCCTTTAGTCTTTGTCTGCCGGCTTTATTTTAAGTAGATTTCACTGCTGGCCAATACTACCAGCTGTGTTGTTGTTAAGTGCCGTCATGTTGGTTTCTACTAATAGTCACCCTGCTTAGGGTTTCTGAGGAGTGGCTGCTGGGTTTGAACCACTCACCTGTGGTTGGAAGTCCACTATTTATCCTACAGTGCTACACTAGGACTCCCTACCAGCTGTGTTGTTGTTAAGTGCCACTGAGTCGGTTCCGACTGCTGGTGACCCTGTAGACGATTTCCGAGGAGCAGCTGGTGGGTTTGAACTGCTGACCGTGTAGTTCACAGTCCACTGCTGATCCACAGTGCTTCACCAGAAGTCCTACTAGCTGTTGTTGTTGTTAAGTGCTGCTGAGTCAGTTCCAACCCATAGTGACCCTGTGTAGGGTTTCCAAGGAGCAGCTGGTGACTGGTGGCTGTGTGCTGTGGTCGGTTCCAACTCATAGCGACCCTGTACA
Organism: Chrysochloris asiatica; assembly: GCF_000296735.1. Taxonomy (NCBI): domain Eukaryota; kingdom Metazoa; phylum Chordata; class Mammalia; order Afrosoricida; family Chrysochloridae; genus Chrysochloris; species Chrysochloris asiatica. The sequence goes on from NW_006408622.1 coordinate 10,571,125, forward strand.
GGGTTTCCGAGGTTGTAAATCTTTACAGGAGCAGAATGCCTCATCTTTCTCTTGTGGAACAGCTGGTAGTTTTGAACTGCTGACCTTGTGGTTCACAGCCTGATTCGTAACCACTATACTACGAGAGCGCCTTAGCTGGTGACTAGGAGACAGAAATTAGAATGATGCTGTCACAAGCTAAGGAATGCTGGCAGCCAACAAAAACTGGAATAAGAAAGCCCTCCCAGAACCTCAGTTTCTGCCCAGTAACACTGATTTTGGGCCTGTGACTTCTAAAATGAATTTTTTGTTGCTTTAAGCTACTCTGTACATGGTCATTTGTTATAGCAGTCATAGCAAACTAATACATCAGCCAACAACCATTGTTCATTTTCTGGTATTCTGTGGCAGGCACTACACTAAGCACTTTCCAAAGAAGACCTTATTGAATCCTTAAAACATTCCATGAGATTGACACCTTCATCATACTCATTTTATAGATGCAGAAACTGAGGCATAGAGAGATTAATCTTTCTAAAGTTCTACAGCTGGCAAATAAATGGAGGAGCTGAGCTCTGATCCTGGAACCCAGTCAGCAAGCAGTCTAAATCTGTTGTCCAGGATCTTTACCATGGTCCTTTAGTCCCCATTGTACTGTGAGGGTTAGGATTAGTACTAACTGTCTTACCAGACCTGGAAGTCCTGTGGCTCCAACAAAGGAGGACACAAGGAAACAGACAAGAATGTAAGACCAGATAGAACATGTCATCTGCTTCCCACAATGAGTATCTGCACCGTCACCAGACTTCCCCCAAAACTATGAAAGCCTGACCTTCACCCCTAATCTCACAGGATCTAGGCAGCTAGATCTAGCCTTTTGTATATTCTAGTTCCTGTTTTAACCCCAGATCCCAGATGCTATGCTCTTTCCATTGGTCTCTCCCTTTCTATCTCTAAACATTTTGTAATAACAGTGAATAGACTGTCTTGACTGTTTCTCTCTACCAGATTTACTTGTGTCATTTAGCTTTTATGATTTGCATTAATGTTTAGGAAGATGTGAATATGATTGCGAAACTGAAATAAGAATTTGGGAGGAGAATGACTCCTTTATTCCAATCCTGAAGAGGTTGTCTGACCTTTTGCTTCCTCCCTGCTGTCTATGCAGAGCTGATCTTCAGATCAGGAACAGAACTAAAAAGTCTCCCCCACTCTCAACCCCTACACACACACACACACACACACACACACACACACACCCCTTCCAGGTCAAGCAGAAGTTAGTTGGTTATCATCTCGGGCTATCTAGCTTAGTGTTGACTTTGAGCAGAGGAGCGGGGGAAGTTTCTAGAACTGGAAGTAGCAGAGATTTCCTCTATAAAGCTGGATATCACTGCAGTGCTGGCTGATCCTGCAAAGAGTGAGTCAAATCAGGCTCGAAGCTGAATACTTTGTGTTTTGTTTTTCAGCCCAGCCTTCCCGCTGCTTCCCTCACCTCATTTGTTTCTGTGACATATGCAACTCACCCTCCTTTGGTAGCTGTGAATTATCAGGGCTTCTTTCAGTTCATAGACTTAAATTTAATTTAGAACCACGGACCCTCAAGAAGTGTGTGGAGTAGTGTATCAGAATTTCCCAGGTGTGAGAACAGAGAACCGTAATATATGTTGTTTTGAAACGGCTTGGAAATTTTCTTGGAAGGGGGAAAACTTCAGGTTTTCTTCATACAAACCACAAAAAGTAAAGTTTGTGTTTATCGAAAGTGGGAATTGGTTAAAAATAGATTGAGAAATAGTGATGCAATTGTTGTAATACTGTAAGACTAGTTCTTAGGAAAGTTTATATGAACGGGGATTCTGTTCGTGTTGAACCAACACTTTCCATCACCAGAAATAATCAGTGAAGACTTAGCTTGCGAAAGTGGATTGAGAGCATGCAGACTGTCTTAGCTTGGGAGGTCTAAAGTGTGTATCTCTCTGCTTGTTGTTGTGAAGTGCCACTGAGTAGCTTCCAACTCATAGCGACCCTGTATAGGGTTTCTGAAAGCAACTGGTGGATTTGAACTGCTGACCTTTAGGTTGCTGGTGCAGTGCCTATCCTGTAGTGCCACACGATTGTCAGATGTGCCTGAAATCCCACATTACAGAGACTTAACACCTAGAGAACTATTTTTCTCATGAAACAAGAAAGAAACAGTTCAAGTCTGGTGCTGCCGTTTAAGAACAATTATCAACAACCCAAGCTTCTGGATTCTTGTCTGACCATCTGTAGATTTTGACTTTCGTTCGTGATTATAAGAAATATCTACTGTATAGTTTGAGCAGAAAAATAGGGGTGGGGAGTACAGAGGGCAAAACTAGATTAATCCGTTACTTAATCAAGAGAATTATAAGATTTCCCAGAAGCCCCAATCACCAGATATCTGATTACGTCTCATTTGCTATTCCTGTATCACATGGCCACTTCTAGGTCAAAGAGAGTCTGAGAAGGTAAATAGTAACGGGGAATGTTACCAACTTGACAAAATTGGCATTCTGTTGGTAAGGAAGAAGAGGAATGTGCCAACATTATACAACTCTTGAATAGCAAATATGGACAACAAAAACTTCTAAGACTAACATATTTACAGTGACCATAAAAACGTGTGGGATTTTAGAGAGTGTTTTTATAAATTGTTTTTATTGAAGTGTAGTGTACATACAATAAAACACAGCTGATGGATATTAACATCTGTACATAGGCTTGTAACCAACACCCACTATGTCAGTGGGTGAACATAATTTAAATCAAGTTCCAACAGTGGTGGTGGTGGTTATATGCCGTGGAGTTGGTTCTGACTCATAGCAACCCTGTACGGGGTTTTCGAGGCTATAAATCTTTACGGGAGCAGAAAGCCTCATCTTTCTCGCATGGAACAGCTAGTAGTTTTGAACTGCTGACCTTGCGGTTCACAGCCCGATTTGTAACCACTACGCTACCAGAGGTTATGTTTGTCTTCGAGACACATCGGATGTGCTCATTCTGTTAGGCATCGCTTTAACTCATTGTCATTGGGAAATTTTTAGATTCTGTAGATTGCATTTGTATTTTCTTTTGACAGATGTGTCTTTCCTGTCTTAGTGTAAGAATGCAAACACAGCACTGTGGGATAGGAGATAGGAGATGAGCCATCCAAATCCTAGCTGTCCCACCTGGAGAATAGAGGGAAATCTTGAAGTGTCTGGTGAATCCGCACTGCTTTAACTCTCAGTACCATTTCTAGCCATGAACCACGGAGCTCATAGGCCATGGAGAATCCTACTGTGGAACCAAAATCAAGACTAGACAAAGACAAAACGTCACTTGCCCAGAAGCATCTGACATGGGCCATGGCCTCAGCTGCCCTGAAAGGAGAGGAGAGTCAGGTTTGTCAGTATTGAGCTGAAGATGCAGATGAAGCTGCCAGACTCCCCCCAACCCCATCTTTGATTTACTTCTTTAACTTTTCATTGTGAGTTGAGTGACAGCTTACAGAACAGATCACATTTCTACCACTTGTCTGTCAGTTTGTCGTACTGTGGTGCCTTGTGAATTGCTGTGATTCTGGAAGCTATGCCACCGGTATTTTAAATACCAGCAGGGTTACACATGGAGGACAGGTTTTAGATGAGCTTCCAGACAGAGACAGACTAAGAAGAAGGAGTGACGAACTACTTCCAAATATTTAGTCACTGAAAATCTTATGAGTAGCACAGAAACACTGTCAGATACAGTGCTGGAAAATGAGCCCCTCAGGGTGGAAGGCACTCAAAATGCAACTGGGGAAGAGCTGCCTCCTCAGAGTAGAGTTGACTGTGATGATGCAAATGGAGTAAAGCCCACGGGACCTTCATTTGCTGATGGGGCACAACTCAGAATGAAGAGAAAAAACTGTAAACATCCATTAATAATTGGAACATGGAATGTATGAAGTATGAATCTAGGAAAATTAGAAATTGTCAAAAATGCAGTGGAACGCATAAACATCGATATCTTTGGCGGAGAAAAGATTGAAGTTGTCAAGGACTTCATTCTCTTGGATCAACTGTCAACATTCATGGAAGCAGCAGTCAAGAAATCAAATGACGTGTTGCATTAGGCAAATTTGCTGCACAAGACCTTTTTAAAATGTTGAAGAGCAAAGATGTCAGCTTGAGGGCTAAGGTGCACCTGACCCAAGCCATGGTGTTTTCAATAACCTCATATGCATGTGAAAGCTGGACAGTGAATAAGGAAGACCATAGAAGAATTGATGCTTTTGAGTTATGGTGTTGGAGGAGAATATTGAAAGTGCCATGGGCTGCCAAAAGAACCAACAGATCTGTGTTGGAAGCATTGTAGCCAGAGTGCTCCTTGGAGGCCAGGATGGTCAAACTTCATCTCTCATACTTCAGACATATTGTCAGGAGGGTCCAGTCCCTGGAGAAGGATATCATGTTTGGTAAAGTGGAGGGTCAGAGAAAAAGAGGAAGACCCCAGTAAGATGGATTGGCAAAGTGGCAGCATCAATGGGCTCAAGCGTGGCAACAACTGTGAGGTTGTCCCAGGATCGGGCAGTGTTTCATTCTGTTGTGCATAGGGTTGCTATGAGTTGGTACCAATTCGATGACACCTAACAACAACAACAACAATCATACACTTCTTTTCATCTCGATTGCAGTCCCTTCAGTGTAACATGGCTTATCCCACATCCTCTGTGGTTCTTGTCTCCATTCCTCCTCCTTTCCCCACTTTTCTGATTTTGTCCTTGGGTAATTGCTGCCCTTGGTGAGCCATGGTGATGAGTTCAGACCCACCTGAAGGGTGACCAAGGCCCTTAGTCTCAGGGTTCCAGCAGTCTCTATCTGACCTGTAAGCCTGTGTTTTTATGATTTTGAATTTAGTTCCACGTTTTCTTGCACTCTATAGGACCTTCTCTTGTGAGCCCTTTCAGAGCAGTTGGTAGTGGTAGGTGGGCACCATCTAGTTCTTCTGGTCTCAGGGTCATGGAGACTGATGTTCATGTGGTTCATTAGTCTATTGAACTAATTGTTTCCAAGTGTCTTCAATTTTCATCATTCTTCTTTCTTCCAGATGGGGAGACACCATTAGTTGTACCTTAAAAGACTGCTCATGAGCTTTAAGATCCCAGTTGCTATTTTCCAATGTAGGATGTAGAACATTGTCTTTGTGGGCTATGTAATCAAGCTGCCAGACTTGTCATTGATAAAAGAAAAGTGTGGGATCAAGTAAAGGTCTTTGAGAATGTTCTGCTTGAGTTAAGAAAAATTAGGGTAAGATACCACCCTGATTTTATGTTCCTTTGCTCATGCTTAACATACTTGGCTTCTATCAGTTGCTTCTTTAAACACCTGTTAGTCTCTCCTTTTCCACTTCTTGTTCGAATGCTTATTGAAAGCCTTGTGATCTGGATTGATTCTCCTCATCAAATTTCCCATAAAGCACTGGTCCACAAGGTCAGTTTGAACCACAGGGTCGGTGGTTTACACTCACCAGCCACTCCTTGGAAGCCCTATACAGGGTTACTATGAGTTGGAACTGACTCGAAGACACTTAACAACAACAACAACAACAATATCTCAGGAAAGCTTACTCTATTTCCTCTCCTAGACATCTCAGACTTTCGGCTTCTACCCTTCTTGGATGAGAAGTGTTCTTGTGAGGATTTTGAAGTTTGGAATCTCGAGCCTTACGAAGAAGAGGAGATAAGAAAAATGACCGTCACCGAGTTTCATCGGTGCTAAATTCTCTTATTTTCACAGACGTTTCTTTGCCTCTTCTGAGAAAGGCAAACTTGGTTTGAAGGAAAAGAGGGGTTTGATGGTTCTTTCTAGTAAGACTGCTCCATGCAGTGGCCTTCAGCAGATCAGGATCATATCCCCATGCACACAGTGTCTGCATTTCCAGCTGAGATCTCTAATCTGGTCCTCCTGGCTCTGAGTGGCTTGGCTTTTAGGATGGTACAGAAACTGAGTGGGAAGGGCTTGTTCCCAAAGCATAGAAGGAGGGAGCTCTGGGTGAGTCCTGCTGTTCTGTGATGTTATTCCTTCCTGCTCCCTCTAGAAAGGATAATGGAATACCCATAATGAAGGATGAAATTAGTAACCATTTACTACTCATCTTTTAGTTTACTTAAACTTACAAACCTGGACCTTTCAATATTATTAGGAACCAGTGACTTGCATTTGTTGCCTCTACTTGCCACATACCAGTGTGTCTCAACCTTGGAAAATTGCTGAGTTAGAAAACCAGGTAACCTGCCTGTGTTCTTTGACGTGGCTACCAATCTAAGCCTCTGCTTCCCGCAATCTTTAGATCACACTTCTTTTTCAAGTTGGCTCTCTTCACTGTTGTTACCTGTCAGATTGCTCCCAATAGTGGCACCTCCCACTCTCTGCTGTGTGTTCCAGTATCTCTTTGCACCCAGCACCACCATGGTGAAGGTGCCTGGACAGTGAAGGGTTTTCACAGTCTATCCCAGGAAACATCTTCACACGGCAGGGCTAGGGGTGCATGTCGGTAAGCACTTTGACCTCTTCTTTCCTTGGGACATAGAGCTTCCTTATTCAAGAAGTCATATATCAGAGGGATGAGGAGTAGTCAGTGAGTTCTTCCTGAGGCAGCTAAACATCTCTCCAAATTTCTACCCCTATGAATCTAATGGATCTCTCAAGTCCCACCTTTCCTTTCAGGTCTCTTTGTACATCTGCAATCTGTTTGATTTACACTTTCTTCTTTGGAGGATTCTTTCAATTGATTTTTATTTACTCTCCAACTGGTTCTTACTTCTCCTTCTGCTCTTTCTTCACCTCCCTTCCTCCCCCACTGTCACCCAGGACGACAGATTAAGTTCCTGTTCCCTTCTCAGCATGATCCAGCCAAAGCAGGTCCATCTCTGGTGTTTTGCATCACCTGGCATGCCTGACCATCAGAGTACATTTCGTAAAAATTGGGGCTACTGACTTTTAAGTCATGGAGCTCCAGCTAGCCCAAAAAAGTGTCCAAAGTCCAAGTGAGCCCTCTTAGTCCATTACTGCCTGGGGAATTAGGCTTAGCTCTTTTTTTTTTTTTTAATGTTTTATTGTGAATTATATGATAGTTTACATGAGAGAACCTCAGTTCCATATTCATTCCATCGTATATCATTACATTGCCATGGTTCCAATCCCCTCCATGCATTGTCTTCCGACCAAAGGGCATATCCTAGAAGCCCGTGCTCTACACTCCCCCTCCCCGCCTCAGTCTTCGGCCCACAGTTCCTCTCCCTCTCTGGATCCAAAGTCCCCAGCCGCTTCATCCCTCCATGTCATCATCTCTGTCTCCATCTCAGGCATCCCCGGTTCTCTGGGTGGGGTCCCGTTCTCGGCTCTTATCCGTTGGTGGTCCCAGAGACCTCCACTGCTAGACTGGAGAAATAATCACTCTCTTCCTTGCTACAAAACATCTACCCTTGCATTTCCAACCCTCACAATCCGTCTTGATAACCATTATTCACTACGGTATCGCATGTAACCCATCTGTATTTCATTTCATCAGCTCCACCTAGACAAATTGGATAGTACTCACTGGTGATTCTACCTTCCTCCATGCCCCCTAGCTCTAGGTTCCCTTTTGAAAGCTTGTAAGCCAGTTACTTCTTGCCTTTGTAGTCCCTTCCTCCCCATTGGGTATCCAATGTCCAAGTTGCCCCTCTCAGTCTACTCTGTGTGTGGAGAGTAGGCTTAGCTCTTGTTCCCATACATCTTCTCTTTCCCAGTGTCCTCTCTCTGAGATCTGAGAGAGACAACCCCGGCCTCCTCAGGCACTCCTAAAAGTCTCTTAGTTTAGGTAGACAAGATGCGTTACAATGAATTCCATTATTCATCTTTTGGCCTTGGTTCTTTGAAAAAAACGACTTGAGAGATTTTCCCCTTAAACTCTGAGAATTTACCTTTGCCTTAGTTCTTTGAAGTGATAATTTGTCTTCTTCCCTCCACGCCTGCAGGTTGCTTTCTACCCCAGACGGTTGTTACTTTTGCCCAGAGGAAGAACTGCAGAGATTGTTAATTTCGTACAAGGCCTAAATTGATTGACATCTCTTGGGTAATTGAAAAATCCAAACAAAACCAGTTGTCTTCACGGTATGAATTAGCAAGTCAACTTTGGGTTTGTTTTTAACTAAAGGTTAATGAGACGGTGACATCTTCACCCCAGCTCAAAAAGGGAGCTGTCTCCAGAACTTATTTTAGGCAAAGCTTTACGTTCCTCTCCACGTTGCAGCTTATATTACAATCCCATCCCAGCTCAGCACTTCTTCCAGACATTATAACCATTCATAATCCATATGGGAATGTATGAAGTGTTACAAGTTTTGGAGACAGAGTTGAGTTGGGTTGAAATCTTGGCTTCCATCCCTTGCTAATTTTGTGTTCTTTGGCCAGTCACCTACCCTGTAATTAACCTACTGTTACGGATTGAATTATGCACCTTAAAAATGTATGTTGTAAATTCTAACCTGTATGCTTATTAGGAAGATGAGACTTTGTGCTCCTTTATATATAGGTTCGCTATGAGTCGGAGTTGACAGAGAGAGGGGGAGAACAGGAGAGCGAGAGAGAGGGAGAGAACAGGAGAGCGAGAGAGAGACTTATCAGGAGCCCTGGTGGCACAGTGGGTTAAGCATTGGACTGCTAACCACAGGGTCAGCCATTCAAATCCACCAACTGCTCTGAGGAAGAAAACGAGGCAAGCTGCTTCCATAAAGGTTTCCTCTGAAACCCTATGGAGCAATTCCACACTTTCTACAGTGTTGTTGTGAGTTGGAATAAAGTCAACAACAGTGGGTTTAGTATTGGCTTGGTCTATACTTGTTGAAGGAGCTCTGGTAGCATAGTGGTTATAAGTTGGGTTGCTAGCCTAAAGGTCAGCAGTTTGAAACTACCAGCCGTTCTGTGGGAGAAAGATGAGGCTTTCTGCTCCCATAAAGATTTACAGCCTCGGAAACCCTGTACAGGGTCGCTATGAGTCGGAACCAACTCCACAGCACACCACCACCATATATTCGTTGAGGTGTGGCACTGTGAGTTAATGCACTGGACTGCAAGGTTGGTTTGAACTTCAAGGTCGGTAGTTCAAGTTCACCAGCTGCTCCTCGGAAACCCTATACAGGGTCACTGTGAGTCGGAATCAACTCAATGGCACTTTTAACAACAATATACTTGTTGAAGGAGTTCTGTGAAGGAGTTCTGGTATGGCACTGTAAGTTAGGTGCAGGACTGAAACGTCAGTTTGAACCACCAGGTCAGCAGTTCAATCTCACAAACCATTCCTTGAAAGCTCTATACTGGGTCATAGAGTCGGAACTGACTCTCTGGGACTTAACAACAACATACTTCTTGAAAGGAGCTCTGGTAGCATAGTTGTTACAAGTCAGGCTGCTAACCTCAAGGTCAGAGGTTCAAACCTACCAGCCATTCCGTAGGAGAAATGCTCCGGCAGAGATATATAGCCTTGGAAACCCTATACAGGGTTGCTATGAGTTGGAACCAACTTGGTGGCACCCAATCGCTACCACCACCGTACAAGTTGAAGAAGCACTACTAGTGTAGTGGGTTACAAGTTGGGCTGTAACCTCAAGGTCAGCAGTTTGAATCTGCCAGCCACTCTTTGGTAAAAAAGAGAGGCTTTCTGTTCCCATAAAGATTTATTGCCTCATGAAACCCTGTACAGGGTAGTGGCTATGAGGCAGAACGAACTCCAGGGTCACAAAGACTACAACCACCATACTTATTGAGGCAATCTCATTGGGGGATAGTGTTTTCTTTGTTATATAAATGAAACCATATCTGTGCAGGGTGTGTGCATGAAGTCATCACTTTTTTTTTTTTTTTAATTGGTCCAACTTTATTGAAAGGTGTTCTTTCACAGAAGAGACAAATAGGTACCAGTTTGTGGTTTTAAGGCAGGCAGAGATCCAAGTTATGTTTTACTACAAAAGAATATAAAATACATTAGGTCAAACTACAGTGTAAAAAGAGAAATGAGTAGCATAGCCTTATTAAATGTCTTCTTAAGCTCTTACCTAGTTGCAGCTCTTGAAAATTCAGATAACCAATTTGAATTTAATGATAAAACCTAGTCACTTAACTGTAACATAAAAGAAAGATGGTCACATTAATGTGTACGTCATCCCTAAACTTTTAAAAAACCACTTAAGTTAGAAGGTACCTTGTTTATACTACGTGAAAAAATTGGACTTGTATCAGGAAAAATCATACTGGACTACCATTTTTTAATGAACAACAGGTGATAGAGAGTATTATCTCTGGCTTTATAAATGCCAAATAAATTCTCTAGACTTCCCTTTCTGTAGGTTGCTATTCAGGCTCTGTACCTCAGCACAATTCATTTGCCACAGAAAAAAGACTTCAGTATGAGAATTGGCTCAAATGTATATACTGTGGGAATCTTGTCTATTTGTTTTTGTTAAGAATAATCTTGATCTTCAGGCTCTTTTTAAAACCTGCTCTGTTCCCAAGATCACTCTGAAAATTTATAAATACGACAGCACAGACAGCAACCTGAGTAATTTCAAGGCACTGTGTTTCACTCATGCCTCCTTGGTATTTCATTCCACTTTTTAATAACCATCCCCACTCCTCTTTAGAGTATTTGAGGTTCTTGCTGTCCAAGGCTTATTTCTGCACCAACTATTTAGGAAGGTCCCTTGACCATTAAATTAGCTTTTAGAGATTAGAATTTAACACACATTCAAAATTCCAGCTGTCCAACATCCATCTGTTCCTAATGTCGAACAAAGCTATACAATATAGCAAAATCCCATTTATTAAACTTTTACCTCATAGAATTTTTTTTTTTAATTCTATGCCCCAATGTATAATATAAACTTAATTAGATTCAAAACATGGTAAAACAAATGTAAAAATTTCCCCAGGCTTCTTAAAAATACTGTTTTGGGCTGACAGATTAACACTATAGATCCGATCTGTCTCTAAGAAACACAGTTTTTAACCTAGTAACAGAAAACCATTCTTGTCACCTGAGCTATGGCCAAGATTGTAAGTAAGGTTAAAATTAAAGATATCATTTTGGATTCTGTCCTTTAATATTTTTATAAAGAAATACTATGAAGAAGCTTCCAATTCAGTAGAAACATTGATGAAAACTTGGTAGAAGTGGGCCACATGGGGCTATCGCACTCGTTTTTTTTTTGTTGGTTTTTTTTTGTTTTTACCGGTTTCCCTTAGTCTCCTCTCCCAGCATCATGTTGTTGTTGTTAAGTGCCGTCGAGTCGGTTCCGACCCATAGCGACCCTGTACAGGGTTTCCGAGGGTGTAAATCTTTACAGGAGTAGAAAGCCTCATCTTTCTCCCGCGAAGCGGCTGGTAGTTTCGAACTGCTGACCTTAAGGTTCGCAGCCTGATTCATAACCACTACGCTCCCAGCATCATAGTCCTGCCGATATTCATCTCGTACCTGGCCACCTGAGCGCCCTCGGCCATACTGCCTGCCTTCCTGAAAGCCTGCATCCCAATCTGTGCGAATGACGCGCTCATCCAGACGAGTTCCATTTATGTACTGCATGGCATTTTCTGCATCTGGTCTTGAACAGTACTCCAAAAAACAAAATCCACATGCTGTTTTCTTCACTTTATCCAGGCCCGTAATGATTTTCTTTAGGTCACCTCTTTTGCTGGAGAGTTCATAGATTTGTTTCTTCAGTGGTGTCAAAGGAAAGATTTCCAACATACAGTGGACAGCGTTTCTTTACTCATTCTTCTTGTTCGTCAATGTCACCCCAAAAGTGCTGGTCCCGGTAGTGGCTCAGTTCTACGGAGGAGTCACAGCGCAACGCCTTCAGGAGTCCGCTGGACATAGTGCAAAGACGTGGACGAAGACGCCGCCACTCGGAAAACACTATGAAGGCAGCTGCAGCAGTGGTGGCCGAATCGGAAATAAGCCATCACTTTTGAGATAAAATTGAGAAAGGTTGATGCCACATGGAGACCATCAAGGAACTGAGGAACAGAACCTGAAAAGAGATAAGGACCTTCTTCTCTCAGCGCCAACACAGAGAGAATGCCTTTCCCTCATTGTTGTGAAGTGCCGTTGAGTCGGTTAAGTGGCCGTGCATAGGGTTTCCAAGGAGCAGCTGGTGGGTTTGAACCACCACATGACGACTTTGTGCTTCGTAGTTCAGTGCCTATCCTACAGTGCCACACCCGGAGTCCACCCTAGAATTGATTGTGTGACTAATTGGAGTCGGTGTCGGTTCCGACTAATTAACAACCCTGTGTAGAGCTCCTTCCAATGAGTGCCCTGAATTCTAACTTGTAGCCTACTATAAGAAAAGAAATTTCTGTTTTTTAAAGCTACCTACTTGCGATATTTCTGATATAGCAGTACTGAGAACCTAAGACATCTACGAAATGCCCCAATTTCAGGGTTTAAGAGCACAGACTTTGAAGCCAGCTATGTGGGTTGGATTCCTGAAACTTGTTGTCACTGTTACCTTGGGCAGTGTTACGTACCTTTTCTGGGACTCAGTCTCCTCATCTGTAGAATGGGGATAACATTGGTATGCCTACCTTATAGAGTTCCTGTGAGAAGCGAAATGGAAATCTATGTGGTTTTTTGGTACATTTATATACAATCATGTATGTGTGCACATGTGTAAAAATGAATGTATGTACCTGGCACATGGTGTTTGTAAGTACTGGTGATTACTATTACTAATATTTTATTTTTGTTTAGGATAAGACTAATTTATATGAAAATAAGTTAGTTTGGAAAAAAAGAGTAAATCATAATATGGGTGCTACATGAGTTGGTAAAAGTTGTTGTTGTTAAGTGCCGCCGAGTTGGTTCCGTCCCATAGTGACTCTGTACTGGGTTTCCGAGGCTATACATCTTTATGGGAGCAGACAACCTCATTTTTCTCCCACGGAGTGGCTGGTAGTTTCGAACTGCTGACCTTAAGGTTTGCATCCCGATTCATAACCACTACGCTACCAGAACTCCTTAAAAGATGTGGTAATGGTATTTTATGACTGAAAGGGGAACTTGTCCAGCCCACAAGCATTCTATCATCTAATTATCTACTGCATATCTCACTGTTTCCTGTGGATTTTTAAAAAAAATCTTACTTGGTATTTCTACTTACCAGATTGCTATCATGTGAAACACTAGCTCCTTAAGTCCCTGTTGGATATTTCTTCTGCCCTCTTGCCCTCTCTAAGGAACTCTGGTAGTGTAGTGGTTACGAATCGGGCTGTGAACTTCAAGGTCAGCAGTTCGAAACTACCAGCTGCTCCGCGGGAGCAAGATGAGGCTTTCTGCTCCCGTAAAGATTTACAGCCTCGGAAACCCTGTACAGGGTCGCTATGAGTCGGAACGGACTCCACGGCACATAACAACAACAACCCTCTCTACTTCTACACCTGAAAAAGAATTATACTAAGGATTCCAAACTCCCATAACTGCTCTCTGACACAGGAGCGGAAGATACCTATGACGTCAGATATCAGTGGTTCTCTTGGACCGACAGCATCGACATCACCTGGGAACATAATAGTAATTTAGATGTAATTCCATCCACACCTACTCAATTTGAAAGCCTGGGAGTGAAGCCCACAAATCTGTGTTTTAATAAGTCCTTCAAGAGGTTTTGGTGCATGATAAAGTTTGAGAACCAATGCATAGAGGAAAAGTGGGTCAGGTGACTGTTTGGGACACGTGACTCCTGTGCTGGCTCAGCTGTGAACATGAAAATTAGAGACATTTGCCACTTGATCACCCTGCCTTTTGTCCAGAGCTCAGGGATGTTGGGCCTGCTGTGTTGGGAAGATAATTTCCATGTGGATTCTGTGCTGATCAGCTGTGAGATTTTGGGGAGTCACTTAACCTCTATGGATTTCATTGTAGATCGTTAGCCCCCTGTGAATAGAAGAGTTTTTCTAGGGGAGAAATGAGGTAGCATATTTGAAAATAAGCTCTTTGCAGCACGATTTTCAACTTGTTTTCAGTAGCCACAGATAGGCCTGGTTATGCTCACAGGCTGAACAGACTCCCAAGACATCCCAGCTGTAACTTTCCCCATTCTTCTGCCAGTGAGGAAACGTTGACAAGTTCTGAGTCAGACTTACAGTGGGTCGAAGAGATGCTTCTATTCACCACTCCTTATGCCAGGCCAGCTCACTGTCTTGCAGTTTCTCCAGTAATACCTCTCTCATTCTGTTCTTTTGTCTGTGAGCTTTCTGTCTTATCCACTGGGAGTGGACTCCTCATCTTTCCTACCAACAATAATGTCACCCTGTCATGATTCCTTTTATTCCATGCCACCAACATTCCTTTCCTAGAGTACAAGCAACCACTTGGGAACTTTGCTTTATTAATTATTGTATTTTTACTGAGGCAGAGGGTAGTCCCCGGTTGAGAGCATGGATGGGGTACCCAGACTGCCTGCGTTCCAGTGTAGCTTACCAGCTGGATGAGTTTCAACAAATTATTTAGACTCCTGTCCTGCAGTTTCCCTACCTGTAAAATGGAGTAAAAAGAAGGTAGTCTCTCCCTCATGGGATTTTGTGAAGATAGTGTTACTGATATATACAAAGTACTTAGAATAGGAGCTCAGGGTCAGTGGTTCAAACTCACCAGCTGCTCCTTGGAAACCCTATATAGGGTCATTATGAGTCAGAACTGACTCCACAGCACTTAACAACAACAGGATAGGATCTGGGACATAGTGCTATGTGCTTGTTTTTACAGTTAGCATCCTAGATTCGTTACTGGTGTTGTATTACAGCATGGCTAACAGCCCCCATTTAAACTAGGTATTCGCTAAGTCCTTTCAGCCTCATTTCACCCTGCTCTCCCAACCTCACCCTATGGAAAAATAATATATAAACTTCTTACAGAAAACCTGCAAAGGTTAAAATAACCCAAGGACATCAGAACAAGTAGGATAAAGACTTGGCTAAAAAACACCAGCCCCTCTGCACAAACCGGATAAGGGTTTATTAGTGAGTTTACTCCCACTTACAGAATAAGGGTCTGCTGGAATCTTCCACCCCATGTGACAAGACAAGTCTGTTTGTTTTAACTGCTCTGTGTTTCTTGTATCCCCCTGCTTGCTTCAAGGTCAGAGTGATTTGGGCTTGAGCGGACACTCTGGCTGCTGACAATAAATTTTGCTCTTTAAGATTTTTGAGTTAAGTCCTTTCTGACCCACACTGCCGCAACAGTTGGATCCATCAGTTCCTACTCACTGCGGTGATGTCCTGTACAGCAGAAGGAGACACTGACCCTGCACCAACCTCACAATTGTTGTAGCCACTGTGTCAGCCCATCTCGTTGGGGGTCTTCCTCTTTTATGCTGAACCTCGACTTTACCAAGCATGATGTCCTTTTCAAGAAGCTGGTCCTTCCTGGTAACATGTCCAGAATGTGAGATAAAATGTCACCATTCTCCCTTCTTAATTTAACATTCTGTTAAAATTCCAAGACAGATTTGTTCATTCTTCCAGTTTGTTGTTATTGTTAAGTGCCGTCTAGTCAGTTCTGACTCAGAGCGACCCTGGTATAGTCAATATTCTTCACCAACACCATAATTCAAGGGAATGAATTTTTCTTTAGGAGTCCTGATGTGGTGCTATAGGATAAGCCCTGGACTACAGGTTGGTTGGAACCACAAGGTCGGTGGTTTAAACTCACCTGCCACTCCTTGAAAACCTTATACAGGGTCACTGTGAGTTGGAACTGAGTTTATGGCACTTAACAACATTTAACAACAACAAATCTTCTATGGTCTTCCCTATTTGTTCTCCAACTTTCATGCATATGAGGTAATTGACAATGTCATATCTTGGGTCTGGTGCACCTTAGCCCTCAAAGTGACATCTCTGCTTTTTAAGATTTTAAAGAGATCTTTGATAGCATATCTGGCCAATGTAAAACATTATTTAATTTCTTGGCTGCTGCTTTCATCAGCATTGATTGTGGCTCCAAGTAAAATGAAAGAAATCCTTGATAACTTCAGTCTTTCTCCATTTATCTTGATGTACTGATCTGATTGGTCAGGAGTCTTGGTGTGGCACTGTAGGATAAGCATTGGACAAGGTTGGTTTGAACTGCAAGGTCAGCTGTACCTCTTATACAGCATCGCTGTGAGTCGAAATCTACTCGATTGCACTTAGCAACAGCAACGTAGTGATCAAATTGTGAAAAATTTTCTTTTCTTTATGTTGAGGTGTAAGGCATGCTGAAGGCTTTAATCTCCTCTTCACTTTCAGCTAACAAAAGAATGTTGTTAAAATCCCCAACTGCTCCATCTCTCCACGTCATTGTCTCTGCCTCCATCTCAGACATCACTAGCTTCTCTGGGTAGGGTCCCGCTCTCTGCTCTTCTCCCTTGATGGTCCCAGGGACCTCTGCTCCTAAGCTGCAAAGTTAATCACTCCCCTCCTTGCTATAAAACGTCTACCTTTACATTTCCAACCCTCACAATCAGTTCTGATAACAATTATTCATCATTATATCACAAGAGACCTATCCGCATTTTAATTCATCGGCCCTGCCCAGACAGATGGGATACTACTCAGGGGAGATTCTACCTTCCTTGATGCCCTCTGGATCTAGGTTCCTTCTTGAAAGCTTGTTGATGATGCATGGAAGGAATTGTAACCATGGCAATGAAACAATATAGGATAGGATGAATGTAAAACTAATTTTCTCCCATGTAAACTATCACATAATTCACAATAAAACATTAAAAAAAAAGAAGGTTGTTAAGGAGTCTTCTTCCAATCCTGATGTCATGCTCTTCTTCATATAGTCCAGTTTCTCAGACTATTTGCTCAGCATACCAAATGAATAAGTATTGTCAAAGAAAATAATAGTGACATATACCTTTCCTCTGGTAGCGTAATGGTTACGAATCGGGCTGCGAACCGCAAGGTCAGCAGTTCGAAACTACCAGCTGTTCCGCCGGAGAAAGATGAGGCGTTCTGCTCCCATAAAGATTTACAGCCTCGGAAACCCTGTACAGGGTCGCTATGGGTCAGAATTGACTCGATGGCACTTAACAACTTAACAACAACAATTTTAGATTAAGGAGTGTCCCCTCATTCTGTTTGAAGAAGGTCTGTGTTCAGGTTCCACATGAGCACAATTAAGTGCTCTGGATTTCCCATTCTTCACAATGTTATCCATAATTTGCTATCCACATAGTCAAATGCCTTTGCATAGTCAATAAAACGCTAGTAAACATTTTTCTTATACTCTTGGCTTTTAGCCAAGATCCACCTGCCAACAACAATGATCTCTCTCATTTCTTGTCCTCTATTGAATCAGCTTGCGTTTCTGGCATCTCCTTAATAATATAGTGCTGCAACTGTTTTTAAATTATCATCAGCAAAATTGTACTTGCATTTGATATGAATGGTATTGTTTAATAATTCCCATTTTCTGCTGAGTCACCTTTCTTTGTAGTGGGCACAAATAAGAACCTCTTTCAGTTGGTTGGCCAAGTAGCTGTCTTACGCATTCCTTGTCATAGACACAATCTTAATGGTTCCTCTGTTGATCATTGTTGTTTTTGCCAATGCCTTCAGTGCAGCTTGGACTTTTTTCAACACCATCTGTCCTCTGTCCTCAATCATACGCTACCTCCTTTCTGAAGTGGTTGAAGACTTTTTTTTTTTTTTTTTTGTACAGTAGAATTCACAGAATCACTTGATATCCTAATATGATTAAAATACGTTGTCACACTTATTCCTTATTTACTCACTTCTGTTCTTTATTAAGAAACCTGGTAGTTAACCTTAGCAGGTTAACCTTCCCCCTTACAGCGCTCCCTTTGCCTTAGCTCTTAGTCTTAAGTAGCTATTATTTCCACTTCTTGGTTAGAATTGCAGACCCATCAGGGAATTGGACCGTGGGATCTTTTAGTTCAGACCCCAGATCCATCCAGCTTAGGAGAGTTTCCCCTGTCCTGTTGGCCCTACTTTATTAATTGTGGTTCCTGGTGACTCGAGCTCCTGTCTCCTCCTCCCCACCACTTCTCTTTGTCACTACACACCCTGTTCTGTCTCTGAGTCATTTCTGTACTGCACATTTGTAAGAGATGTTCATGGATGTACCAGGTCTTGTAGCACGGATCTTCAGCTCTCTCTGACTGCCTTTCACTTTCTCGAATGTCCTGTGCTTTTTCCCATCTTTGTCCTCATGGTTCAGATGCAAGTTCAGGCTGAAGCTGAAGGAAATGAAAACAAATCCAGGTGACTCAAATTAATGACCTTGACTATATCCCACCTGAATTTAGAGACCATCTCAAGAGCAGATCTGATGCATTAGACACTAATGACCAAAGACCAGAAGAATGGTGGGATGGCATCAAGAACATCATATATACAGAAAGCCAAAGGTTATTAAAAAGATAGGAAAGAAAGAAAAGACCAAAATGCATGTCAGACAGAATCTGGAACCTGCTCTTAAATGCAGAGAAATGACAGTGATTAGAAGAAATGATGAAGTAAAAGAAATGAACTGCAAAATTCAAAGGGCAGCTTGAGAAAACAAAGTGTTAATAATGAAATATGCAAAGACCAGGAATTGGAGAACGAAAAGAGAAGAACATACTCAGCACAAGTTTAAATAACTGAAGGGAAATTTCAAGCCTCAATATTTACTTAATTCAGTATTTATTCAACCTGTATGTTGGGCAAATAATCTGAGAAACTGATTATATGAAGAAGAACATGGCATCAGGATTGGAAGAAGACTCATTAACTGAGATATGCAGATGATACAACCTTGCTTGCTGGAAGAGAGGAGGACTTAATAAAATACTTACTGATGAAGCTCAAAGACTATACCCTTCTACAGTCTTCAGTATGAATAACAAAAATTCTCACAACTGAACCAATAAATATCGTAGTGGTTACGAATCGGGCTGCGAACCGCAAGGTCAGCAGTTCGAAACTACCAGCTGTTCCGTGGGAGAAAGATAAGGCTTTCTGCTCCCCTAAAGATTTACAGCATTGGAAACCCTGCACAGGGTCGCTATGAGTCGGAACCGACTGCACGGCACACAACAACAACAACAAGTAGAGAAAAGATTGAAGTTGTCAAAGACTTCATTTTGCTTGTATCGACAATGAACACTTAATGGAAACAGCAGGCAAGAAATCAAATGATGTATTGCATTAGGCAAATCTGGTGCAGTTCACTCAAACCATGGTATTTTCAGTCTCTCACGCTTGTGAAAATTACACAATGTGTAAGGAAAATCAGAGAAGAATCAATGCATTTGAACTATGGTGTTGGAGAAGAATACTGAAAGTTTCATGCACTGCAAATCTGTCTTGGAAGAAATACAGTCAGAATGCTCCTTAGAAGTAAGGATGCTGTGACTTTGTCTCTCATACTTTGGACATGTTGTCAGGAGGAGAGATATCATGCTTGCTAGAGTGGAGAGTCTGTGAAAAGGAGGACGATCCCCATGGGGCGGACTGGCATAGTGGCAGCACCGATGAGTTCAAAAATTAATAAATTATGAGGATGGTGCGGGACCGGGCCATCTGTTGTGCATAGGGTTGTTTTAAGTCAGAACAGCCTCGATGACACCTAACAACACCAACAGTGTTTCTTATACAATAGCCAGCTGCTGTTGTACAGATTCTCACAGAGAAATCGAGCCTTCCAGATTTGTTTATCATGGAGCCAGGCCATAAGAACAAGACGCAGGAATCAGAACTACTTGTCTTCCACAGGGAAAGTCGTGTTCCCTATCAGGATCCAACTGGTAGCCATGTGCCACAGAAGTCAGCATCAATCAGGGAAGGCCCAGACCATGGACCACAACGGGAGCTGGCTTCAGCCTGTCTGTCTTGAAGAGTAGCATTTGCTGCAGCAAGAGTTTATGGGTAGGCTAGGCAGGGCTGCTCTGGTAGCGTAGTGGTTACGAATCAGGCTGTGAACCACAAGGTCAGCAGTTCAAAACTACCAGCTGTTCCGCGGGAGAAAGATGAGGCTTTCTGTAAAGATTTACAGCCTCGGAAACCCTGTACAGGGTCGCTATGAGTCGGAACCGACTCCACGGCACATAACAACAACAACAACAGGCAGGCTGCATTACCAAGGGATATTCTCTTCTACCTAAAGCCAACTGATTGTGGATGTTAACCGCATACACAAAATACTTTCCCAGCAACACTTAGATTTAAGCAACAAAAAAGTTTCTGTTGAGTCTACCCCCACTCATGGGGGCCCCATGTGTGTTGAGTAGAAGTGTGATTCATGGGGTTTTCAATGGCTGGGTTCGTTAGTAGATTTCCCAGCCTATCTATCACTTCTAAATTAGTGTTTAATTAAGTAACTAAAGTCTTGCCAAGTTGATATATAAAACTAATCCTTATAGCAAAAGAAATCAGTGAAATTATTATACAAATTGCCTTAAATGTACTGAAATTACAGTGTTTTAACCACAAAAGATGTCATTCCAAAGCATCTATTCTGTTTCGTTAGAGACAAATTATTTACAAATGATTTGTATTAATCTTTTGACTCCAGATGAAGGAAACCTTACTTGAGCTGATTAAACAAATCTCAAAACGTATTGTAATGAAAGATTAAGGGGACAAAATGACTTCTGGAATGACCTGGCCCAGATGCTCAAATGATGATGTCTGTCCTGTTCTCCCTGTTTCAGCTCCAGTCTCCAAGGCCAGCTTTTGTCCCAGGCAGACTCTTCCCAAGTGATAGAAAAGACAGCCCCCTAAAACTACCATGTAGAAGAGAATGCATCTTTCCACATCATTCTAGAAAAGTCTAGAAAAGACTGACTCTCAATGGACTGACTTGTGTGTGAGCCTGAGTCTGGGTCACATGTCATACTCTGGAGCTGGATTGCGGTCAGCCCCATCTCTGCTGTATGAACTGAGAGTGCCTGACTCAAGGGAAATTAGTATGGAGTTACCAGAAGAAGAAGGAATGGATGCTGGGCGGGCAAGAGAAACAAGTTTTGTTGTTGTTTTCAAGTGCCGTCAAGTTGATTCCAACTCATAGCGATCCTGTATAGAGTTTCCAAGAAGCGGCTGGTGAGTTTGAACCACCAATCTTGTGGTTAGCAGTCCAGTGCTTATCTTTCAGCGTCACAGCAGGGTTCCACCCACAATACACCACCACGCAGGGAAGGATTCCAGCTCAGCAGTTAAATCTTATTTGTGCAACCAGTTGAATGGAACACCAGGGCATTTGTCTCCTCTTGATTAGAATGCCCAGTTTTCCTTGTGCCTCTATACTTCACCTTATCCCTCTAGCAATTTCTCTTTTAAATCCCTGTTCCGTTTGGGGGTTTGTTTTGTTATCTTTTATGATTCTGGCTTCACCTCTCCACTGGGAATGAATTTTTAACTTGTCTCCTGTGCTGGGGTAAGTAGCAGTAATGGAGATGTCAGGTAAGCACTGGACTGATAACTGCAAGGTTGGCATTCAAATCCATCAGCTGTTCTGTGGAGAAAGATAAGACTGTCTGCTCCTGTCAATATTTACAGTCCCAGAAACCCCATACAGGGTCACTATGAGTCCTTAGTTTTTTTAATGTGTTTTTTGTTGTTGTTGTTCCAACTGGGCTACTGTCATCACTTAGACCTCTCTAGATGAGATTTTAGGATGCCTTATATTTATATGGTAGGGTGGAGCGTCAGAGAAAAAGAGGAAGACCCTCAGTGAGATGGACTGGCCAAGTGGCAGCATCGATGGACTCAAGCGTGGCAACGGTAGTGAGGTTGGCCCAGGATCGGGCAGTGTTTCGTTCTGCTGTGCATGAGTCGGTACCAACTCGATGGTACCTAACAACAACAACAACAACAACATACTTATATGGACTCCTGGTGTAGTGCTGTAAGATCAGTCCTGGACTTCGAATCATAAGATTGGTGGTTCAAACCCACCAGCTGCTCCTCGGAAACCCTATACAGGATCACTATGAGTCAAAACTGACTCGATGGCACTTAATATCAATAACAACAACAACATACCTTATATATGGAGTCCCAGTGTGGCACTGCTGGTTAATGCACTGGACTGCAAAGTTGGTGGTTCAAGCTCACCAGCCGCTCCTCAGAAACCCTATACAGGATCACTGTGAGTTGGAACCAACTTGATGGCACTTGACAACAACAACAACCTCATTCTATTCCCAAGCAGATGGCTCTAAGCAATTGGCCCTAAATGGACATTTAACAACTTGTGGAATAAGATGCAGAAATATAGATTTCTCTCCCTTCTCTGAGTTTCCCAGGAACCAAGAACTTTTGTATGTGAAGTTGCTAAATATCAGAAAAGGGAAGGTCAGAAGTTGGATTTTTTCTCAGCACACTTGACCTCTTTTGGTTCCCCCCAAACTCTGTCTCCACAAGTCTAAACTCTTCTAGAGCTCAAGCCCTGGTTATTCTTTCTGGTTTTGTTCTGCTTTCAGAATTCAGGTATCCTGTTTTAGGTCCAAAATTGCCTACTTCCAGTTTACTCATGCATTCCTCCTCACTCCCTCCCTGTGCTTGTTTGATCAGCCCCTACTCAGGATCCAATTGGAATTGATTATTCTTCAGCCTGCCTCTTAGAATATCTAGACACATGGACATCCAAAAAGAAAGTGGTGTCCGTTGTTAAAATGTCCACAGATAGCTGGGAGTTCTCATAAATCTCATCACTGCCTGCAGGCAGGGGCTCTGAGCCTTTCATGTATACACACTAACGTCATCTCACAGGAGTCCTGGTGCAGTGCTGTGGGTTGATGCACTGGGCCACAAGGTCCGTTTGAACTGCAAAGTTGGCAGTTCAAGCTCACCAGCTGCTCCTTGGAAACCCTGTACAGGGTCGCTATGAATCGGAACTGACTTGATGGCACTTCACAAAAGCA
The DNA here is from genome assembly GCF_000296735.1 of Chrysochloris asiatica. Taxonomy (NCBI): domain Eukaryota; kingdom Metazoa; phylum Chordata; class Mammalia; order Afrosoricida; family Chrysochloridae; genus Chrysochloris; species Chrysochloris asiatica. Next base: position 10,594,040 of record NW_006408622.1, read on the forward strand.
CAACAGCATCAACAACAATATCATCTCCCAGTATCCTGAGCCCTGCCTCTACACTGTTTCTGCCTCTCTCTTCCCTTTGTCTGTCTTCAAACATATAGATCCAAGATGGTTCCAGGTTCCTAGAAGTTATTTGACACAGATGGGAGAGTACATAACAGATAATGTTTCATGTCTCCATAGGAACTGCCTGTGTTAAATGACCAGAACCAACAGAGCCTTTATTCTCATCCCCACAAAGAGGAAACTTGACCTTCACCCCAGATCCTCACTCAGGATCCTTTCATCCCACCTGAAGACTTTATTGTTCTTCAGGACCAAGATTCTGTGGTCTTCCAGTTACCCCTTCTCCCCATGGACAGGTGTCCTTCCTATAGCAATGGTGCCTTCTTGGGAAAGAGACCCATCTCTGATGTATTTATTTCTATCATTTTGCCTTTGTGGTTTTTCTGGATGTTCACAATCACCTGAATTTGGTTAAGAGAGGCAAGGAGTGGGGAGATAGACCACTTCTTTAACTCTGGAGTCCTGGAGAGGTTGTCTGCCCTACTTTGCCCACCATAGTCCTTGTAGGACTTCCCCAGAGAGATAGTATAAATGCCAGGTAACTGGGTTACTTAGAAATTTTCTAAGGTAACCATTTTGAGGGTCTCAGGCCTTGTTTTAGCTCCTTTTCCTGTTGGCATGCAGGATGGGCCTGGGTTGCTCCTTGTCATTTATTTCCTGGTGTTGGCTGCAGGGAAGGGTTGGGAGAAAAGCCATTAGGAAGGCCGGGAGCTTCTGCAAGTGTGTATTAGTGAGCCTTTTATACCGGAAATCTGGATGTATGCCATCACCTTGGAGAACGGTTTGGCAGCTTGTACTGAAACTGGAAATGCACAAGGTGCCACCCAGTATCTGCACTCCTGGATTCCTCCCGGGGAAACTCTCCCACATATGTACAAAGAGACATGTACAGGGCTTTCAAAGCAGCATTGTTACACTGGGAGATTATCTAAATGTCTATAAATAATCGAATGGACAAATAACACTTGGCTTAATATGATGAGAGTAGATTTAATTAAACTAAGGAGCCCCAGCTGCACAACATTTAAAACACTCAGTTACTAAGCAAAAGATCAGTGGTTTGAGGTTAATCAACTAATCACTTAATTATTAATATGACAGCAGAAAAAAAAAAAAAAGAAATTGATGAGCTCAAGAAGCTTCAGTGGTAGAGGGTGTATATCAAAAACATGATGTTGGGTGGAAAATGGCTAATTACAGAGTGATCTTTACAGTATATATTTACAGACTTTTAAAAAACATAAAAGTGATAGATATAAGAGGGTGAGTCAAAAATTATCTACACGCTGCCTGCAGAATTAGTTTTAAACAACTTTCTGAAAAGATAAATATATCAGTTTTTTATATAATGTCCTTGCTCTTTAATACACTTTGCCCATCTGTTAAAAAGCTTGCATATTCCTTTACTAAAAAATGTTTTAGGTTGAGCTGCAAGCCATGAATGTACCACTGTCTTCCTTCTTCACCAGAGGTGAATCTTCATCCTCAAAGGGCTGCTTTCAGGAAACTAAACAGGTGAAAGCAAGATCAGAACTATAGGGAGGATGATTTAACCCCACAAAATAAAGTTTTTGCAGAGTGTCAGCCGTGTGGGCAGAGGTGGGCAGATATGAATTGTCATGCAAGATCACAACGCCCTGGGATAACAGTCTTCTGCATTTAATCTGAAGTTTAGGCTTCAGCTCTTCAGTGAGCATCTCACTGTAAAGAGCACTGTTGATTGTTGAACCTTTTTCTAATAGTGTTCCAATACTGGCCCTTGAGAATCCCAGAAAACTTGAAGCATTCATTTTCTAGCTGATGGTTGACTTTTGAACTTTTTCTTGGTTGGCAATTAAGGATGTTTCTATTCCATACGCTGCCATTTACTCTCAGGGGTTCATAGTGATGAATACACATCTCATCACCAGTAACAATTTTTTTTAAAGAAATGTTTACATTTCTTTGATTTATCCATCTAAATTTTGTTTGCAGATGTCCAAACATTTCTATTTGTGCTCTTTCATGAGTTGTTTTGGTCCCCATCTCACTGCAAAATTTTCAAAACCCAAGTCTGTTGTGGATTATTTCATAGGCAGAGCCATGGCTGATTTACAAATGATTTGCCACATAATTCACTGTCACTTGTCTATTCGACAGAATCATTTCACATGCACTCTCAGTGTTGTCATCAGCCATGATGGGCATTGTAATATAACCAGAGTGCAGAAAATATTTGACTAACCTTCGTATTATAACAACAACAAAGGAGTAGCTGTTTAGGATAATAGTACAATCAAATACCTCATGGGATTTGGTTCCTTTGTTTGGAGGTTTAGGGTCATGGTTTCATGGGACATCCCAGTTAATTGGCTTAATAACAAGTTTAGTGCTTCTGTTCTACCTCCTTGTTCATTGTGTAGTGCCTGAGGTCTTGAAAGCTTGCAGATAGCGAAACAAGGTACAATTATTCTGTATTCACCTGGAGCAACCGGAGAAGGAAAGTCTGGAAAAGGAGGAGAAAATGGAATGTGTGGCTAATTGCTTCCATGAACAACTGCCTCCTTTACCATGAGACCAGAAGAACCAGATGGTGCTTGACTACCATTATTGCCAAAGATTCTACAGAAGAATCTTGATCAAAGTTGGGGGAAATGCAAAACAGAATTTCTAATTTTCATGGAATCCAGATTTTCTGACATTTTTGACCTAAAGTAATCTTTAAACCTGAAACCAAATAATATTCCTTGAAGGCTTCTTAAAACTTTACAGTAGCTTAGTTTAACTGGTAAAGGATGGCATTGTGGAGTGGCCTTGTTCTCTGCCTGTCTTCTCTGTTTGTGCTGACACTTCCCAGCTTTCACCAGCCGTGGGTCTGCTGCCTCCTTAAGCTCGAACACCATGCGTTCAATTAAGTTGTAGAGTTCTGATGGAGAGATATTTGAAGTTGATGTGGAAATTGCCAAACAATCTGTGACTATCAAGACCATGTTGTAAGATTTGGAAATGGATGATGGAGGAGATGATGACCCAGTTCCTTCACCAAATGTTAATGCAGCAATATTAAACACGGTCATTCAGTGGGGCACCCATCACAAGGATGCCCCTCCACCTCCTGAGGATGATGAGAACAAAGAAAAGAGAACAGACATATCCCTGTTTGGGACCAAGAATTCCTGAAAGTTGACTAGGGAACACTTTTTTAAAAAAATGTTTTTTATTATGAATTGAGTGTTAGTTTACATGGGGACATCATCCTATTGTATTCATTTCATTGCAATGATTACAACTCTCTGCATACTTCATCATTCAACCGCATTTGCTTCTAGTCACTCTGGTTTTTTTGATTTGCATGTTCACCAAAACACTCAGGAATATACAATCATTCAAACAGCCAAAAGGCACACCCTGCAAACTTGTCCCCCGGCTGCCAGCAAACATCCTCTCTCCCTCCATGAGTCTAGAGTCCTCTAGCTGCTCCATTTCTCCATGTCTTCATCTCTGCCTCCATCTCTGGTGTTGCCACTTCTCTGGGTAGGGTCCCACACTCTGCTCCCGCTTTTCTTCCTTCATGGTCCCAGGGTCCTCCGTTCCTGGACCCTGGAACCACTCACCCCTTTCTGCTACAAAACTTCTACCTTTACAGTTGCAACAATCACAAGTAGTCATGATAACAATTACTCACTATTGAATCATGAGAGTCTTGTCCCCATCTCCTTTCACCAGACCTGTTTAGATAGGATGAAAACCACTCAATGGAGATTCTACCTTCCCCCGCACACTCTGAATCTAAACTCCCTCTTGAACACTTGTAAACCAGTCACTTTGTGCCTTTGCAACCATTTTAATTAACCAGTGTCCAAGTTGCCCATCCCTATCAACCTTGTATACAGAGGAGATGGGAATGATCCTTGCTGTAAAGATTCTTTCCCTCTTGGTTGGTATTTTAAGCTACTACATCCATAAAATTTCATCAGATTGTAGAGATTTACACTTGTTTTCTTAAAAAAAAAATAAGAATAATAACTTTTTTCCCCCCTCCCTTCCTTCCTCTAGTCAGGTTCTGAATATCTAGCCATTGAAGCTAGGTCCAATGGGCACTATCTGCAAGTTTGGGTGCCTTGTACATATCCCTTTACTTCATATCAACTGGACGCTTCACTGTCAGCTGTAGCCCTCCATAGCCATGTCCTTGTCCAGGGGCTCAGGAGTCCCCAGGTCTCACCGTACTTCAGGCCAACCAGCTCTCACCATACTCCAGGTCAATGAGGGTCTGTGTAACTTGGTTGGACTCAACCCACTTCTTCATTGCTACTTTCTCCCACTTCCACTCACCAGTAGACCAGTGTGGTTGCCAGCAAGCTTACATGCCTGCTCGTGTATTCCCTTTGAGTTTCAGTCTTGGGAGGGGGCAGGGAACACTTTTTGAACTTATTCTGGCTGCAAACTACTTAGACATCAAAGATTTGTTTAATCTTATTTACAAGACTGTTGCCAATATGACCAAGGGGAAAACTCCTGAAGAGATTCGTAAGACCTTCAGTATCAGAAATGACTTTACTGAAGAGGAGGAAGTCCAGGTACACAAAGAGAACCAGTGGTGTGAAGAGAAGTGAAATTTGTGCCCGACACTGTACCACTGTAGGGATTATTCCAAATACTAATTGTGCTGCTCTGTTTCATAATTGCTAATCTTAGACAAAGAGTAGAGAAATGCAGCAGCAAATCAATTGTACTGGAAGAATATTGTCTTCACTGCATGTGTACTACAGATTGTAGAACCTATTGCTGAGTTTCCCCCAGTGTGATCAAAAGTTTGTTTTATCTTTGCTCTGAATAAAACTCAACTGTGGGTTCGCTATATAAAGTGATTTTAAAAAAAATGGCATTGTGTCTTTTAAGGTGTGCCTGTATGGGATCAAATTGACAATACCAACTCAAAAGATTAGCTAAGAAATTTAGGGGACAGTGAGTTTCTGTTCATGGGGGAGAAACAATTCAGGAAAGGTAGGTAAGGGTGACTAAAGAACTGGAGGAAATGTGATCAGTGTTACTGAATTGTGTATTTAGAAACTATTTAGTTGGTTTATATTCTGCGCCATACACATGTATTCTCAGCAACAACAACAAAAATAAAATAATTATAAACACACTCAAAGGGATACTGAACAATGTCTGTGGACTCAAGTGTGGAGTAAATGTCAAAAATGTAGGCAGGAAAAAATACACTAAATTCCAAGATAATGTTGTTTCTGATAAGAAGGGAAGAAATTCAGCAGGTGGACAGAAACTTAAAAATTAAGTATCTTGCATAATGAGCAAAGTCATATTTGCTATATTTTTAAGTTCCTAAACTCAAAAATCTTTAATCCAAATAACAAAGAAATGCTGAATGTAACTTTAATATCTTGACTGTTGACTTACCTTTTAATTGTTGGTAACTGAAAACCCAATTCAAATAGGCTTAAGCCAAGAGGAGATTGTTTTGGCTTTCAGATCTGAGAAGCCCTATGTTATTTCTGTTTTAGGGCTTTCTCTCTTTGCTGTGTGTGCCTTCAAGTTGACTTGAACAGTCAATTCAGGCAGCCTGGCTCCTCAAAGTGGCCCCAGAAGCTATGGACCTGCATTCTCACAGGGTCAAAATCAGTCAAACAGGGGACAAGATAGTCTCTTCAGCAGATTGTTGTTGTTGTTAAGTGCCTTCAAGACGATTCCGACCCATAGCGACCCTGTATAGAGTTTCCAAGGAGCGACTGGTGAGCTTGAACCACTAACCTTGCAATTCAAATGACTTTGAAGTCTGGTGCATTAACCCACAGCACCACAACAGGCTGGCAAAACTGGAAATCTACATGCAAAAGAATGAAATAAGACCTTTATCTCTCACCATATATAAAAACTAACTCAGCATGAATTAAAGACCTAAATGTAAATCCCGGAACTATAAAGGTCATCAATGAAAAAAATAAGGACAAATTTAAGGGCTCGAATACAGGACAGAGTCCAAGTTCTATTTCATGGATCCACTTTTTCATCACTGTCTCCCTGCCCAATTAGGTAACACCAAACTGGAAAATCTAGTCTCCTCTAAAGTTGGTATTGTTCATACCTAAGCTCTCATCTCTTTGCTCTAGAGCCTGCTCTTGAATTTCTCTCCTCCAGCACCCTGGCAATGAGGAATCCCAGTTCTGCAACCTCTGCAGCCTTTCATCAAAGGCTTTGCGCACAGCTGTGAAGGAGAAATCAAAAATTAAGGGGTTGATGCAAGCATTGAGCACTCTAAGCAGTACCGCACTTGCATGCCAACTCTGACTTTGTCCTTGGAAGAATCCCACCACGTGAGACACATTGTAAATCCCAACACAGAAGAGGAAATTGGTGAGAGTCACAGCAGCCAGCCCCACGGCTCTCTAGCGCATCCGAGCTCCCACTTGAGGCTTGGAAAGCATGATGGTCACAAAGCACCAGTAGCAGAAGATGGTCCCTCCCATGGGGATGAAGAAGAGGTCCAGGCAGAGCTCCAGCCTCACAGTGAGCCCCATGTCCACTTGCTGCTGGGTAAAACTCTCATAGCAGACTGGAAGATCTGTAGTATGACTTACAGTTTTGTCAGTTGGTAAATATTGGACAATGATCACGATGCTACAGTGTCCAAAGGACAAGACCCAGGAGATCACAGCAGCAACCGCTCCATATACCGGCTGGCAGGTGGCCTTATACTGCATGGGGAAAGCTACACTTCTGTAGTGCTCAATGCTGATGTCCACCAGGAGCCATGTGCTGCAGTAGATGTTACTGTAGAAGCTGTAGCCAGTGAGTGCAGAGTATGTCACCAAGGGGCCAGAAGAAGTCGTTTTCCGCTTCAACCATCTTGAAAGGCAGCAGCAGTAGCAGGAGGAGGAGGTCCACCAGCGTCAGGCTGAGGAGGAGGATGTGGGTAGGTGCCGGGTGAGGTTGATGGACCTGTCCTACAAAGGCCCACAGGGCCAGAAGGTTGGCAGGGACACGAACGAGAAAGGATACTATGTAGACAAAAAGAAGTCCTAGGCTCCGGGGACTAATGGTCATCTTTCCTGAGGAGACAAAGATGGGGTCAGAATCCTCTTTGATCATGGGTTTCCTAATGCCAGATCATAGTGAATCCATTCTCAGCTACATTGCAGCTTTGCATTACCAAGTGATTATTCCTAACCCTTCAAACTCACTACTGTTTGGCTTCCTGTGTTTGGCACCTTGTGTCACGAACAAGGTGTTTTCCTACAAAATTCTGTCATTAGCACCCTTTTTATACCCATTTCAACCTTACCAGAGAAAAAATTTACTTCCATAAGAATTTGATGTTCCATAAGCTCCCATAAGAAAAGCTCTTGAGTCTCTAAGACCTCATGAGAAAAGGCAATTCAGGAGGACAATGAAGTCTTATTCTGTCTTGTTCTGCACTGTATCCTTAATATTTAGAATTATGCCTGGCACATAGTAGGTGCTCAACAAATATCTGTTGATCGTTAAATAGATATATGAACAGAGGGGAAGGAAATCATAAAGTTTACCATAAAGGGCAGTAAATTCTGTCTCAGAGTTTCCCCAAGTCCAAAGTCTACTCTTTTTAGCCTAGCTATGGGGTTTTTCTTGATCTCTGTCTCTCTTCTTTTTTCTTTTTTCTCCCTAAGATTCTCAGCTTCACATCTGACAATGGGAATTTGGTTAAGCTTGAGAAAAAAGTTGGTCCAACCCAAGGTTGGTTCAGGACGTTCGGCTTCTGGATTCCGGGCTGAATCTTCCAAAGAAAAGCTGTAGGTTTGGGTGGGATAATGGACGGGGCCTGGGGACCCAGATTGAAACCCCAGCTATGCTTCATATCAGTTGTGTGACTCTGGGAAAACCATTTTAACCCCTGTACACATCAGTACCCTCTGATTTTATTTCCATTTGGACAACATAGAATGAATGATTTCACCAGGGCCACCACAGTTCCTAATAGGCTACCTGCAAATCCAAACTTTCTTGTCCATTAAAGAAAGCACAAAGGCATGAGATTTATGACAGTCAAGAGCGTTACCTTAAATTTCCTTTACTTTATCATTAAACTGTAGTCCTTTACAATAAAACTTGAGTCCTTAATCTATTTCTGGTAACATATTGCTGGTGACCCATCTATGTATCTCATTCCCACATTTGAGAATCTCAGAAGTAGAGGACCAGGGAGATTCCCTACCTAATTGGGGCTGAGCTATCTTCTGTTCTCTTCAGATTCTCTCTCCCACGTTAACACCATCTCTCCATCAACTTTTCCTGACTTCGTATCCATTTCTCTAACCTTTTTACTTTTCTCTTTGAGGAGAAAGCCCCATGTTCTTCTCCCTTCTCATAAGACCTCATCCTGACCCTCCCTAAAGTTATAATCCCAGAAGCCTCTTCTCTGAGTATAAGCAAATTGAGTGCCTTGCCTTTTCCTGAACAGACGATGACTTTTCAGTATATGTCAGGTTGCAGAAGCAGGCAGAAACCTTGGCGAATTGATCACTTCATTATCTTACACAGCTTTTATACCTGGAAGCGTTGTGTAGTCAAAAAGAGGAAGATAAGTTGTTGAGCCTTTTCTGAGACAGCCAGACCCTCTTGATCTCCCACAAAACTGTATCCTCAACAAACTTAATATATCTCTCTCAGAATCCTAATCACAACTGTGCTTTCAGACTTCTTCCTACTTTTGCATTATGAGTCATCATTATGTTTCTTTTCCAGAGGCAATTATTCTAGACAATTTTCTACATGCATCAGCTTCTTTCTCCCTCTGTTCTTTCTTCATCTGCTCCTTCCCCATCTTTCCTCCTGAGGTCCCTGACCAGGTCAATTTCCTGTTCTCGTTCCAAGGGGCTCCAGCTAAAGTTGATTAATATTTTAAGTAATGGTTGACCTCCTCTGGACCATTAGGTCCTTTCTTATAAATGATGACCACTGGGCAGATCTTGCAGAAAAGTTCTTGGTGTCCAGAAGGGAGTCAGGAAGAGCTAGGGTCTGAGTCTGCCTCTCCACTGATTCCTTTTCTCAGTGAGCTGTGCCTTGCCTATGCCATCCTCTCTTCTCATTGTAATTCTCTAACCAATCTACATCACTTCATTATCACCCGTGGTGCCTTTGAAGCAGATATATGACTTTGTCTTTCCTCAGGGAATGTGTATCTGTCTTAGGTAATGGCCACCTTAGCAACAGAGACTCATTCTTTCCTCTTGACTCTCAGAAGAAGTAATCCTTAGCCAAGTTCCTCCCCCCCCCCACCCCCCCACCCCCCAGGAAGGATTATTTGTCATTTAGCTCTTTACTCACTGGTCCCAAATTTTCACCCTCGTACCCAAGTGGTCTCTCTGCATTCCTTCCAGCTGGCCCTCCCTATCTTTCATGATGCTTGTCTTAAAATCAACACTCAAGAAGTGGTTTTTGATGTTCAGTGCAAATGAAAAGAAGGCAACATAATTATCTTTTCGCTTCTATCAAGTTAATTTGTGACAGCTTACTATCTGTATCTGATTGAACCACAGAAACTTACTAGACAGGCAAGTATTACCAGATAGGACTGCTCTCATAATCCTAAATACTTGGCAAAGATATCCTCTTTTTCTCATCCCCAACCATGCAGAGATGATTCCCAGGCCAGGAAAGAGCTATAGAATCCTTTCTTCTAGAGGTGCTTGGGTAATTGCTAATACCTCAGGAGTCTCTCAGTGGGCTCCATTCATCTCTTTGGCGAGTCCTCCCACCTCTCATCTGCTACAGGTGACTGTAGGTAAGACTGGCTCTTCAGGAAGTGGTTTTTATGAGGTGTTTCCATAGCAAAACTCCCAGCGCAGTCCCTGGCACCTAATAGGCACGCAAATACTAGTGGAATGAAAAGATGCAAGTTGGATATGCTTGTAAAGTCTTGTTAGCTGATAATTCAAGCAGCGATTGCTGACTTTCCACAGAGGTCAGAACCTACTTTTTGCTCTTTTATCTCCATTCTATCATCCAAGTCATGGGTATTAGGTCATTTTTGGTATTGGGGTCTGTGATAGTTAGGTTGTGTGTCAATGTGAGTGGACATGGATTTTCAGTAGTTTAGCATTTAACATGGAGTAATCCTTCATGATGGGATCTACTATGATGTCATCACTTCCTTCATGTGATCTGATGTGATCAGCCTTAATCTGATGTACTTATCCTATGTGTTTCCCCATGATGTGATCTTATGCGATCAGTCTTGATCTCATGCACTTATCCCATGTGTTGTAAATCTTCCCTTCTGTGATGTTAATTCGCCATTCCTCTGTCAGTTCATTGTACCATGGTGGTTTGTGTGTTGCTGTGAAACTGAACACTATACCACCAGCATTTTAAATACCAGAAGGGTCACCAATGGTGAACAGGTTTCAATAGATCTTCCAAAGTAACGTAACTAGGAAGAAGAAGACACAGACCACTTCTTAATGGTTAACCACTAAAAACTTGATGAGTTTATGAGTTGTCTGATATAGTGCTGAAAGATGAGCCCTTCAGGCTGGAAGATACTCAAAATATGACTGGGGAAGAGCGTCTCCTCTAAGTATAACTGACTTTAATAACAGGAATGGAGTAAAGCTTTTGGAAACTTTATTTGCTGATGGGCATAACTCAAATGAGAAGAAACAGCTGCGAAAATTCATTAATAATTGAATGTGAAATGTACAAGTTATGAATCTAGGAAAATTGGATGTTGTCAAAATGAAATGGAATGCATAAACATTGATAGCCTAGGAACTGTTGTTGTTATTTGGTGTATTTGTATTAGTTACAACTCACAGTGACATTGTATAAGGTTTCCAAGGAGTGACTGATGGGCTTGAACCACCATCCTTTTGGTTAGAAGTCCAGTGCTTATTTTATTCTGCACAACCACACCAGGACTCCTAGGCATGAATGAGCTAAAATAAACCAGAATTGGCCATTTAAAATCAGACAGTTGTATGGTTTACTAAGCCTGGAATGACCATCTGAGGAGAAATGGCATCACATACATCATCAAAAAGAACATTTCAAGATCTATCTTGAAGTACAATGCTGTTTGTGATAGGATAGTATCCATTTGCCTACATGGAAGACTAATTAATACTACTATTATTCAAATTTACACACCGACCACTAAAGTCAGTGATGATGAACTCTGCGGTGTGAAACTGATCAAACATGCAATCAAGATGCATTGCTAATTACTGGTGATTGGAATGCAAAAGTTGGAAGCAAAGAGGAAGGCTTGGTAATTGGACAATATAATCTTGGTGATAGAAACAATGCTGGAAATCACATGATGGAATTTTGCAAGACCAATGACTTATTCATCACAAATAGCTTTTTTAACTAGCATAAGAGGTGACTATATACATGGAATACATAAATATCAAATTGATGATATTTGTGGGAAGAGAGTGGAGAAGTAAATATCATCAGCTAAGACAAGGTTGGAGCAGACTGTGGAACAGACCATCAATCGCTCATATGAAAGTTCAGGCTGAAGCTGAAGAAAATTAAAACAAGTCAATGAGAGCCAAAATATGACCTTAAGTATATCCCACCTGAATTTAGAGACCATCTCAAGAACAGATTTGATTATGCATTAGACGCTAATGACCAAAGAGTAGAAGAGTGTGGGATAACATCAAGAACATCATACAGAAGAAAGCAAAAGATCATTAAAAAGACAGGAAAGAATAAAAAACCAACTGGATGTCAGAAGAGACTCTGAGACTTGCTTTTTAAATACTGAATGGCTAAAGCAAATGGTAGAAATGATGAAGTAAAATAGCTGAACAGAAAATTTTGGAGGGCAGCTTCGGAAGACAAAATCAATTATTATAATGTAATGTGCAAAGACCTGGAGTTAGAAAGCCAGAAGGGAAGAACATGCTCAGCAGTTCTCAAGCAGAAAGAACTGAAGAAAAAATTCAAGCCTCGGGTTGCAATATTGAAGAATTCTATGGGCACAAGAACACAGGAAGCATCAAAAGAAGAGGGAAGGAATACATAGAGTCACTGTACATAAAAGAATTGGTCAATGTTCGATAATTTCAAGAAGTTGCATAGGATCAAACACTGATGGTACTGAAGGAGGAAGTCCAAGCTGCACTGAAGGTATTGGCGAAAAAACCCCACAAAAACAAAAAAAAACAAGACTCCAGGAATTGATGGAATATAAATTGAAATCTTTCAACAAATGAATGCATTCATTGCTGGAGACACTCACTTGTCTATGCCAAGAAATTTGGAAGATAGCTATCTGGCCAACTGATTGGAAGAGATCCATATTTGTGGCCGTTCCAAAGAAAGGTGACCTAACAGAATGTGGAAATTATCATTAATATAACATGCAAGTACAACTTTGTTAAAGATAATTCAAAAATGGTTGCAGCAGTACATCAAAAGGGAACTGTCAGAAAATCAAGCCAGATTCAGAAAAGGACATGAATGAGGGATATCATTGTTGATGTCAGAAGGATCTTGACTGAAAGCAGAGAGTGCCAGAAAGAAGTTTACTTGTGCATTATTAACTATGCAAAGGCATTTGATTGTGTGGATCAAAACAAACTAGGGTAAACTGTGATGAATGGGAATTCCAGAACACTTAATTGTATGTACATAGACCAGGAGACAATCATTAGAACAGAGCAATAGGATACTGAATGGTTTAAAATCAGGAAATGTATGTTTCAGGATTTTATCCTTTTACTGTACTTATTCTATCTGTGTGCTGAGAAAATAATCCAAGAAGATGGATTATATGATGGAAATTTTGGCATCAGGATCGAAGGGAATCTCATTAACAACCTATGATCTACAAATGACACAACCTTACTTACTGGAAGCAAAGAAAACTTAAATAGTTACTGATGAATATCAAAGATGACAGCCTTCAGGATTGCACCTCAGTGTAAAAAACAAAACAAAATCCTTTCTACTAGTTCAATAAATAGCATCATGATAAATGGAGAAATGGATTGAAGTTGTGCAAGACTTCATTAGCAAGATGATCAGTGGTAATGGAAGCAGCAAATAAGAGATCAGAAGGATGTATTGCATTAGACAGATATGCTGCAAAAGACCTCCGTAAAATACTCAAGAGCAAAGACGTCACCTTGAAGACTAAGGTGTGCCTGACACAAGTCATGACATTTTCAATCCCCTTATATGCATGTGAAAGCTGGACAGTGATTAAGGAAGACCAGAGAAGAATTGATGTATTTACATTATAGTGTTAGCAAAAAATATTGAAAATATCATAGACTGTACAAGAACAAGCAAATCTGTCTTGAAAGAAGTACAGCCAGATGAAATGAAATGCAGATAGGTCTCTTGTGATACAATAGTGAATAATTGTTATCAGGACTGATTGTGAGGGTTGGAAATGTAAAGGTAGATGTTTTGTAGCAAGGAGGGGAGTGATTAATTTTGCAGTCTAGGATCAGAGGTCCCTGGGATCATCAAGGGAGAAGAGTAGGACCCTACCCAGAGAAGCAGTGATGCCTGAAATGGAGCCAGAGATGATGATGTGGAGAGATGGAGCAGCTGGGGACTTTAGACCCAGAGAGGGAGAGGGGCTGTGTGTTGAAGACCTGGGGTGTGTGTGTGTGTGTGTGTGGGCAGGCTTGTAGTGTATACCCTTTGGTTGGTTGATGATGCATAGAGGGAATTGTAACCATGGCAATGAAACAATATACAATAGGATGAATGTAAAACTAATGTTCTCCCATGTAAACTATTACATAATTCACAATAAAACATTAAAAAAAAAAAAAAAAAAAGTACAGCCAGAATGTTCCTTAGAAGCAAGATGGCAGGACTTTGTCTCTCATACTTTAGATATGTTCAGAGGGACAAGTCCCTGGAGAAAGACATCCTATTTGGGAAAGTGGAGGGTCAACAAAAACGAGGAAAGCCCCCACAAGATAGATTGACCCAATGGCAACTACTCCAGGCTCAAACACAACAGCAATTGTGATAGTGTCAGACCTGGTAGATTTTCATTCTGTTGTGCATTGAAACTGACTGGATGGCACCTAACAACAACATGATGTTAATGAGGCTAGATGCAATGTACAGGATTATGTTGTATCTCGGAATCAATCTCTTTTGAGTATAAAAGACATTAAACAAGCAAGCAGAGCTCAGAGTGACCTCCGATTGCTAAGAAAGAAGAGCCAGGAGCGGAGTGTGTCCTTAGGACTTGGAGCCCCTGCACTGTGAAACTCTTAGATCCGGAGAAAGGCTGAAGCCACGCCAAATGGAGAGCTCCATGGAATGCTGGGCCTACTACAGGTGCTGAAAGGAGACAAAAGACCTTTCTCCAGAGTCGATGCTTAGAATGCAGACTTCTAGCCTCCTAAAATGTCAGAGGATAAATTTCTGTTTGTTAAAGTCATCCGTGTGTGGTATTTCTGTCAAACCAGCACTAGATAACTAAGAGCCTCTAGGGTCACTGGAGTAGAAGGGAGAATTCATACTAAGTTGGTTTAGAGACTATAGGGCTTATTAAGCTGACACACAGTTGTATTATGTGAGTTGTTGTTGTTATGTGCTGTGGAGTCGGTTCTGACTCATAGCGACCCTATACAGGGTTTCCGAGGCTGTAAATCTTTACGGGGGTAGAAAGCCTCATCATCTTTCTCCCACGGAACAGCTGGTAGTTTCGAACTGCTGACCTTGTGGTTCGCAGCCCGATTCATAACCACTACGCTCCCAAAGTTCCTTGTATTATGTGAGTTGTTGTTGTTGTGAAGTGCTGTTGAGTCAGTTCCGACCCATAGTGACCCTGTATAGAGTTTCCAAGGAGCAGTTGGTGAACTTGAACCGCCGACCTTGCAGTTCCAACGGCTTTGCAGTCTGGCACATTAACCCACAACATCACACTAGGACTCCATTATGTGAGTGGGCAGTGCCAAATATGAAGTCTAATTAGATGGATTCATTATAATTCATTCATGTGAGGTTCATCTCCATGACACCACACCAGTCACCATCATTCCACTTCCCATTCATGAAACACTCTGAGTCCTAACTTCTGCAACACACTGCTCTAGGCTCTGGGGATATGTGTGAACAAAACAGACAGTAAAGCAATGAAGAAACTAACCAGGTGATTTCAAGTGATATGACTTATGAAGGAAGTAAAACAGGAGACTCTAGAGAGGAACCAGCATGGATATTTTTTAGATAGGGCTGTTGAAAAGGGCCTGGGCTGAGAAGAGATGTTTGCACTGATGAGAAGCAGCCATGTTCTCTTTTCATGTAAAAGAGCATTCGCTATAGAGGAGACAGCAAGAACCAAAGTCCTGCTGTAGGAATGTGCTCCCTGCGTCAAAGAAACAGAAAGGACAGTAAGATTCCGTGTAGAAGATGAGGTCAGGTTGCTCAACCTTGTGGTTGTGTAAGAGACGGCCCAGGGGTGACCTGACTTTAGTTTGGAGCCGTTTGCCCTCGGTAATCTCATTTATTGATGGTATCTTTCTCCCCTAGACTTTGAAATGTCTTGATAATTGCTGCAATCAATCAGAGCCTAGTAGCCCCTTTCTGGTCCACACTTGCCTGATTATCTTGACAACAGCACACAGAAAGCCTCAGGATCCTCTTCAGCTTCCAGCAACAACAGATAAAGTGAAGGTCACATAGGGGACACGAAACACGTGATAGAGCTGCACGTACCAACAGGGGACTCAAAGGGAAGAAACACAGATCCGATCCGGCCAGGGCACTGTGCTTGGTTACTCAGCGCTGTTTTTGCTTTTGACCTGGGCTTCCAGTACAGCTGAGCCCATTACAGTTCAACTCAATCCCTTTAGTGATTCAAAAAATTTTATTGTGGTGAAAATGTAGATAACAAAGCATATGCTATTTCAACAATTTTTGCATGGACAATTCTGAGACATTGATAACATGCCCTTCAAGTGAGATAAACACTCTTGATATCTTTTTCCAAATCATCCCACCATCATGACATAAACTCAGTGGCCCCTAAGCAGAAAAATCCCCCCTTTACTTCTCCCTCCCACCCCTGGTGAACACGAATAATCTTTGGTTTTAATATATTTACTTATTTCTAGTGACATCCTACAATGTTTGTCCTTTTGTGATTGACTTATTTTGTTTAGCATGATGTTTTCAAGGTTCGTCCCTGCCCAGGGCTTCATTGTTCTGGCTGGTGCAGTACTATTCCATTGTATATACAAACTACACGTTGTTTATCCATTCATCCATTTCAGTTGTTTCCAGCTTTTGACTATTGTGGAAAGTGCTGTAACGAACTGTGATCAATAGATTTCTGTGTGCGTTCCTGACTTCACTTGCTTTGGAGCTCTGGTAGCATAGTGGTTACAAGTTGGGCTGCTAACATCAGGGTCAACAGTTTGAAACTACCAGCCAGTCCATGGGAGAAAGGTGAGGCTCTCTGCTCCCCTAAAGATTTTCAGGCTCAGAAACGCTATACAGGGTTGCTATGGGTTGGAATGGACTCCACGGCACACCACCACCACCACCATCAGGATTGTTGGGTTAGATGATAGATCTGTGGTGCTGAGGTGCTGCCAGACTGTTCTCCACAATGGCTGCACCATTTTGCATTCTCACTGACAATGAATGAATATTCCAGTTTCTCCAACAATCTCACCAGACACCTATTGTTATTTTTGCTTTCTTCCTATCATTACCATTTTAATAGAGGTGAGGTGGTATCTCTTTGTTGTTTTGATTTGCATCTCTCTACACCCTCGGAAAGCCTGTACAGGGTCGCTATGGGTCGGACCCGACTCGATGGCACTTAACAACAACAACAACAACTGCAAGGTCGGTCCAAGCTCACCAGTCGCTCTTTGGAAACCCTGTATAGGGTCGCTATGGGTCAGATCTGACTTGATGGCACTTCACAACAACAACAGTGCCCAATGGGCATCCTGGTGTGTCGCTGTGGGTTAATGCACTGGACTGCAGGGTCCATTTGAACTGACAGGTCAATGGTTCAAACCCACAACCTTCTCCTTGGAAGTCCTATACAGGGTCACTATGAGTCAGAATCAACTCGATGGCACTTCACAACAATAACAACAACAACTACCTCCCTGGTTCAGCCTGCTGTCACTCTATCACACCCATGTTCCTCTTGTCATCTCTCTGATCCTCCTGCTTCCTTTGCAGCAAGAATGGTTCTTTTAAAACATAAGTTGGTTATGTCCTCCTCTTCTACACAAAATCTCACAGTGGCTACCTACCTGTCTCATTAAAGTCAGAGCTCTTACTCTGACTTTGGGTCATAGTTACTCTGACCTGTTGGGTCATAGTTAGGGGGTTTATAAGAAAAGGAATAGGCTACAAATCAGGATTAGGAAGGACTCAGGATCCATTCCTAAGGTTAGGACAGCCTCTTTTCAGCTGTGTTTGCAAGCTGGTCTCTCTCTATAGCCCTTGGTCCCTAGAGTCTCTTGGGCCAGCAGGACCTCTGCCTTGCTCGGGCAGTATTACAAAGCTCCTTAGCTCCACCAATAATTACTTAGGCGTACATTCTGCCAGGTAGCCTTGGCCCAAAAGTGCTTAGCTCTCTTGCTCCGTGGGTCAGCATACTTCATCTCCTGCCATCTCCCCTGGTCTCCTTTTCTGCTGCCACAAGTTCCCTGACACACTTGCTACCCCTGCTTGCTGTCTCATGCCATCTCCAGTGTTATAACTCTCTGTTGCCTAAGTCTAGGAGGTTCTCAGCATGGGGACCTCAGGCCCAAACGACATGCTCTGCTCCCATTTCTTCCTCATGGTAATGAGATCCACCTCTAAGATGGTTCATTTTTAGCCTAGCAGGATGGCAAAACTGGCCAATATCCTCATTAGGGTTCCATACACCATATTTGTATGAACCCTTTAAGAGCTTCATAGCACCACCCCCATAAGCAGTCCATGGACCTGATTTGCATTATTATCAAATTCCCTTGGTGGGTTATAAGCACCTCATTTACATAGCCCCACCCAGTCATTTAGTAGGATTCCTGGTGTGGCCCTGTAGGATCAGCACTGGACAGAAAACCACAAGGTTGGCAGTTCAAACCCACCAGCTGCTCCTTGGAAACCCTACACAGGGTCAATACAAAGTCTGAAACTACTCAACAGCACTTAATAACAACAAGATCAAGGCAAGAAAGGTCATCTAAAAACAATCCATGCATCACATGTGTATAATCTTACTTAAAAATTAAATTAAAAGCAAGATAAAGAACCACAGCTAGCTCTACAGGATAAGCACTGAATTGCAAACCACAAGGTTGTCAGTTCAAGCCCACCAGCCACTGCACAGGATAAAGATGAAACTTTCTGTTCCCACAAAGATTATCAATCTTGGGCTGCTAACTGCGATGTCAGCAGTTAGAATCCACCAGCAGTTCCACAGGAGAAAGATGAGGATTTCTGCTCCTGTAAAGATTTACAGCCTCGGAAACCCTACGTAGGGTCCCTATGAGTCAGAACTGACTCCACAGCACACAATAACAGCAACAACATAGGGTTTTCAAGGCTGAAATCTTTATGGAAACAGATCAACACATCTTTTTCCCATGGAACAGCTGGTGGGTTTGAACTGTGGACCTTTTGGTTAGCAGCCAAGCACTTAACCACTGCACAGCCAGAGCTCATCAATAAATGTTGTTGTTGTTAAGTGCTGTCGAGTCAGCTCCAACTTATAGCAACCAGAGCAGACTGTGGAACAGACCATCAACTGCTCATATGCAAGTTCAGGCTGAAGCTGGAGAAAATTAAAACAAGTTCAGGAGAGCCAAAATATGATCTTGAATACATCCCACCTGAATTTAGAGATCATCTCAAGAACAGATTTGATACATTAGACACTAAAGACCAAAGACCAGAAGAGTTGTGGGATGACATCATGAACATCATTTGAGAAGAAAGCAAAAGGTCATTAAGAAGACAAGAGAAGGAAAAGACCAAAATGGATGTCAGAAGAGACTTTGACACTTGCTTTCCAGTGTAGAGATGCTAAAGCAAACAAAAGAAATGAGGAAACACAATAGCTGAATAAGAAAATTTCAAAGGTCAACTCGCGAAGACAAAGTCAAATATTATAAGGAAATGTGCAAAGACCTGGAGTTAAGAAGCCAAAAGGGAAGAACACACTTAGTATTTCTCATGGGAACTGAAGAAAAAATTCACACCCCAACTTTCAATATTGAAGGATTCTCTGGGCAAAATAATGAATGATACAGAAAGCATTAAAAGAAGATTGGAGGTATATACAGAGTCACTGTACCAAAAAGAAATGGTTGATGTTCAACCATTTCAAGAAGTAGCATATAATCAAGAGCCAATGATCTGAAGGAAGAAGTCCAAGGTACATTGAAGGCACTGGCAAAGAACATGACACTGGGAATTGATGGAATACAAATTGAAATCTTTCAACAAATTGATGTGGCACTGGAGGCACTCATTCATCGATACCAAGAAATTTGGAAGACAGCTACCTGGCCAACTGACTGGAAGGGATCTGTATTTGTGCTCATTCCAAGGAGAGGTGCCCCAACAGAATGTGGATATCATCAGACAATATCATTCATATTCTATGCGAGTAAAGTTTTGCTAAAGATAATACAAAAACAGCTGCAAGCATGCATGGACAGAGAACTTCCAGAGGTTCAAGCCTGATTCAGAAGAGGACGATGTGGAATGAGGGATGTCATTGCTGACATCAGATGGATCTTGGCTGAAAGCAGAGAATACCAGAAAGATATTTGTCTGTGCTTTATCGACTATGCAAAGGTGTTCAATTCTGTGGATGATGGAAAGTTATGGACATTAAGGAGAATGAGTATCCTGGAACACTTAATTGTACTCTTGAGGAACTTGTACATAGACCAAGAGGCAGTTACTCAAATAAAACAAGGGAACAGTACTTAAAAATTAGGAAAGGTGTGTGCCAGGGTTGTATTCTTTCAATACAACAATACAATAATTATTCAATCTGTATGCTGAGCAAATAATCTGAAAAGCTGGATTATACAAAGAAAAAC